>NW_027411860.1:0-118306 GCF_047663935.1 Musca autumnalis | reverse complement strand
CTTCCCCAATACAAAAGTTCACCGGAGATAACTTCCCCAATACAAAAGTTCACCGGAGATGACTTTCCCAATACAAAAGTTCACCGGGCATGATTTTCCTAATACAAAAGTTCACCAGGCATGACTTTTCCCAATACAAAAGTTCACCGGGCATGACTTTCCCAATACAAAAGTTCACCGGGCATGACTTTCCCAATACAAAAGTTCACCGGGCATGACTTTGCCAATACAAAAGTTCACCGGGCATGACATTCCCAATACAAAAGTTCACCGGGCATGAATTTCCCAATACTAATGTTCACCGGAGATGACTTTCCCAATACAAAAGTTCACCGGGCATGGCTTTCCCAACACAAAAGTTCACCGGGCATGGCTTTCCCAATACAAAAGTTCACCGGGCATGACTTTCCCAATACAAAAGTTCACCGGAGATGACTTTCCCAATACAAAAGTTCACCGGGCATGACTTTCTCAATACAAAAGTTCACCGGGCATGACTTTCCCAATACAAAAGTTCACCGGAGATGACTTTCCCAATACAAAAGTTCACCGGGCATGAATTTCCCAATACAAATGTTCACCGGGCATGACTTTGCCAATACAAAAGTTCACCGGAGATGACTTTCCCAAAACAAAAGTTCACCGGGCATGACTTTCCCAATACAAAAGTTCACCGGAGATGACTTTCCCAATACAAAAGTTCACCGGGCATGACTTTCCCAATACAAAAGTTCACCGGGCATGAATTTCCCAATACAAATGTTCACCGGGCATGACTTTGCCAATACAAAAGTTCACCGGAGATGACTTTCCCAATACAAAAGTTCACCGGGCATGAATTTCCCAATACTAATGTTCACCGGAGATGACTTTCCCAATACAAAAGTTCACCGGGCATGGCTTTCCCAACACAAAAGTTCACCGGGCATGGCTTTCCCAATACAAAAGTTCACCGGGCATGACTTTCCCAATACAAAAGTTCACCGGAGATGACTTTCCCAATACAAAAGTTCACCGGGCATGACTTTCTCAATACAAAAGTTCACCGGGCATGACTTTCCCAATACAAAAGTTCACCGGAGATGACTTTCCCAATACAAAAGTTCACCGGGCATGAATTTCCCAATACAAATGTTCACCGGGCATGACTTTGCCAATACAAAAGTTCACCGGAGATGACTTTCCCAATACAAAAGTTCACCGGGCATGACTTTCCCAATACAAAAGTTCACCGGAGATGACTTTCCCAATACAAAAGTTCACCGGGCATGACTTTCCCAATACAAAAGTTCACCGGGCATGACTTTCCCAATACGAAAGTTCACCGGGCATGACTTTCCCAATACAAAAGTTCACCGGAGATGACTTTCCCAATACAAATGTTCACAGGAGATGACTTTCCCGATACAAAAGTTCACCGGGCATGACTTTCCCAATACAAAAGTTCACCGGAGTTGACTTTCCCAATATAAAAGTTCACCGGGCATGACTTTCCCAATACAAAAGTTCACCGGAGATGACTTCCCCAATACAAAAGTTCACCGGAGATGACTTCCCCAATACAAAAGTTCACCGGAGATGACTTTCCCAATACAAAAGTTCACCGGGCATGACTTTCCTAATACAAAAGTTCACCAGGCATGACTTTTCCCAATACAAAAGTTCACCGGGCATGACTTTCCCAATACAAAAGTTCACCGGGCATGACTTTCCCAATACAAAAGTTCACCGGAGATGACTTCCCCAATACAAAAGTTCACCGGAGATGACTTTCCCAATACAAAAGTTCACCGGGCATGAATTTCCCAATACAAATGTTCACCGGGCATGACTTTGCCAATACAAAAGTTCACCGGAGATGACTTTCCCAATACAAAAGTTCACCGGGCATGACTTTCCCAATACAAAAGTTCACCGGGCATGACTTTCCCAATACAAAAGTTCACCGGAGATGACTTTCCCAATACAAAAGTTCACCGGGCATGACTTTCCCAATACAAAAGTTCACCGGGCATGACTTTCCCAATACGAAAGTTCACCGGGCATGACTTTCCCAATACAAAAGTTCACCGGGCATGACTTTCCTAATACAAAAGTTCCCCAGGCATGACTTTTCCCAATACAAAAGTTCACCGGGCATGACTTTCCCAATACAAAAGTTCACCGGCATGACTTTCCCAATACAAAAGTTCACCGGAGATGACTTTCCCAATACAAAAGTTCACCGGGCATGACTTTCCCAATACAAAAGTTCACCGGGCATGACTTTCCCAATATAAAAGTTCACCGGGCATGACTTCTTCAATACAAAAGTTCACCGGAGATGACTTTCCCAATACAAAAGTTCACCGGGCATGACTTTCCTAATACAAAAGTTCACCAGGCATGACTTTTCCCAATACAAAAGTTCACCGGGCATGACTTTCCCAATACAAAAGTTCACCGGGCATGACTTTCCCAATACAAAAGTTCACCGGAGATGACTTTCCCAATACAAAAGTTCACCGGGCATGACTTTCCCAATACAAAAGTTCACCGGGCATGACTTTCCCAATACAAAAGTTCACCGGAGATGACTTTCCCAATACAAAAGTTCACCGGGCATGACTTTCCCAATACAAAAGTTCACCGGAGATGACTTTCCCAATACAAAAGTTCACCGGGCATGACTTTCCCAATACAAAAGTTCACCGGAGATGACTTTTCCCATACAAAAAATCGCCGGAGATGACTTTCCCAATACAAAAGTTCACCGGGCATGACTTTCCCAATACAAAAGTTCACCGGAGATGACTTTTCCCAATACAAAAGTTCACCGGGCATGACTTTCCCAATACAAAAGTTCACCGGGCATGACTTTCCCAATACCAAAGTTCACCGGGCATGACTTTCCCAATACAAAAGTTCACCGGGCATGACTTTCCTAATACAAAAGTTCACCAGGCATGACTTTCCCAATACAAAAGTTCACCGGGCATGACTTTCCCAATACAAAAGTTCACCGGGCATGACTTTCCCAATGCAAAAGTTTACCGGAGATGACTTTCCCAATACAAAAGTTCACCGGGCATGACTTTCCCAATACAAAAGTTCACCGGGCATGACTTTCCCAATACATAAGTTCACCGGAGATGACTTTTCCCATACAAAAGTTCACCGGGCATGACTTTCCCAATACAAAAGTTCACCGGGCATGACTTTCCCAATACAAAAGTTCACCGGGCATGACTTTCCCAATACAAAAGTTCACCGGGCATGACTTTCCCAATACAAAAGTTCACCGGAGATAACTTTCCCAATACAAAAGTTCACCGGGCATGACTTTCCCAATACAAAAGTTCACCGGGCATGACTTTTCCCATACAAAAGTTCACCGGGCATGGCTTTCCCAACACAAAAGTTCACCGGGCATGACTTTCCCAATACAAAAGTTCACCGGAGATGACTTTTCCCAATACAAAAGTTCACCGGAGATGACTTTCCCAATGCAAAAGTTCACCGGGCATGACTTTCCCAATACAAAAGTTCACCGGGCATGAATTTCCCAATACAAATGTTCACCGGGCATGACTTTGCCAATACAAAAGTTCACCGGGCATGACTTTCCCAATACAAAAGTTTACCGGGCATGACTTTCCCAATATAAATGTTCACCGGGCATGACTTTCCCAATACAAAAGTTCACCGGGCATGACTTTCCCAATACAAAAGTTCACCGGGCATGACTTTCCTAATACAAAAGTTCACCAGGCATAACTTTTCCCATACAAAAGTTCACCGGAGATGACTTTTCCCATACAAAAGTTCACCGGAGATGACTTTTCCCATACAAAAGTTCACCGGAGATGACTTTCCCAATACAAAAGTTCACCGGAGATGACTTTCCCAATACAAAAGTTCACCGGGCATGACTTTCCCAATACAAAAGTTCTCCGGGCATGAATTTCCCAATACAAATGTTCACCGGGCATGAATTTCCCAATACAAATGTTCACCGGGCATGACTTTCCCAATACAAAAGTTCACCGGGCATGACTTTCCCAATACAAAAGTTCACCGGGCATGACTTTCCCAATACAAAAGTTCACCGGGCATGACTTTCCCAATACAAAAGTTCACCGGGCATGACTTTCCCAATACAAAAGTTCACCGGGCATGACTTTCCTAATACAAAAGTTCACCAGGCATGACTTTTCCCATACAAAAGTTCACCGGGCATGGCTTTCCCAACACAAAAGTTCACAGGGCATGACTTTCCCAATACAAAAGTTCACCGGGCATGACTTTCCCAATACAAAAGTTCACCGGGCACGACTTTCTCAATACAAAAGTTCACCGGGCATGACTTTCCCAATACAAAAGTTCACCGGGCATGACTTTCCCAATACAAAAGTTCACCGGGCACGACTTTCTCAATACAAAAGTTCACCGGGCATGACTTTCCCAATACAAAAGTTCACCGGGCATGACTTTCCCAATACAAAAGTTCACCGGGCATGACTTTCCCAATACAAAAGTTCACCGGGCATGACTTTCCCAATACAAAAGTTCACCGGGCATGACTTCCCCAATACAAAAGTTCACCGGAGATGACTTTTCCCAATACAAAAGTTCACCGGGCATGACTTTCCCAATACAAAAGTTCACCGGGCATGACTTTCCCAATACAAAAGTTCACCGGGCATGACTTTGCCAATACAAAAGTTCACCGGGCATGACATTTCCAATACAAAAGTTCACCGGGCATGAATTTCCCAATACTAATGTTCACCGGAGATGACTTTCCCAATACAAAAGTTCACCGGGCATGGCTTTCCCAACACAAAAGTTCACCGGGCATGACTTTCCCAATACAAAAGTTCACCGGGCATGACTTTCCCAATACAAAAGTTCACCGGAGATGACTTTCCGAATACAAAAGTTCACCGGGCATGACTTTCTCAATACAAAAGTTCACCGGGCATGACTTTCCCAATACAAAAGTTCACCGGAGATGACTTTCCCAATACAAAAGTTCACCGGGCATGAATTTCCCAGTACAAATGTTCACCGGGCATGACTTTGCCAATACAAAAGTTCACCGGAGATGACTTTCCCAATACAAAAGTTCACCGGGCATGACTTTCCCAATACAAAAGTTCACCGGAGATGACTTTCCCAATACAAAAGTTCACCGGGCATGACTTTCCCAATACAAAAGTTCACCGGGCATGAATTTCCCAATACAAATGTTCACCGGGCATGACTTTGCCAATACAAAAGTTCACCGGAGATGACTTTCCCAATACAAAAGTTCACCGGGCATGACTTTCCCAATACAAAAGTTCACCGGGCATGACTTTCCCAATACAAAAGTTCACCGGAGATGACTTTCCCAATACAAAAGTTCACCGGGCATGACTTTCCCAATACAAAAGTTCACCGGGCATGACTTTCCCAATACGAAAGTTCACCGGGCATGACTTTCCCAATACAAAAGTTCACCGGGCATGACTTTCCTAATACAAAAGTTCACCAGGCATGACTTTTCCCAATACAAAAGTTCACCGGGCATGACTTTCCCAATACAAAAGTTCACCGGGCATGACTTTCCCAATACAAAAGTTCACCGGAGATGACTTTCCCAATACAAATGTTCACCGGAGATGACTTTCCCGATACAAAAGTTCACCGGGCATGACTTTCCCAATACAAAAGTTCACCGGAGTTGACTTTCCCAATACAAAAGTTCACCGGGCATGACTTTCCCAATACAAAAGTTCACCGGAGATGACTTCCCCAATACAAAAGTTCACCGGAGATGACTTCCCCAATACAAAAGTTCACCGGAGATGACTTTCCCAATACAAAAGTTCACCGGGCATGACTTTCCTAATACAAAAGTTCACCAGGCATGACTTTTCCCAATACAAAAGCTCACCGGGCATGACTTTCCCAATACAAAAGTTCACCGGGCATGACTTTCCCAATACAAAAGTTCACCGGAGATGACTTCCCCAATACAAAAGTTCACCGGAGATGACTTTCCCAATACAAAAGTTCACCGGAGATGACTTTCCCAATACAAAAGTTCACCGGCATGAATTTCCCAATACAAATGTTCACCGGGCATGACTTTGCCAATACAAAAGTTCACCGGAGATGACTTTCCCAATACAAAAGTTCACCGGGCATGACTTTCCCAATACAAAAGTTCAACGGGCATGACTTTCCCAATACAAAAGTTCACCGGAGATGACTTTCCCAATACAAAAGTTCACCGGGCATGACTTTCCCAATACAAAAGTTCACCGGGCATGACTTTCCCAATACGAAAGTTCACCGGGCATGACTTTCCCAATACAAAAGTTCACCGGGCATGACTTTCCTAATACAAAAGTTCCCCAGGCATGACTTTTCCCAATACAAAAGTTCACCGGGCATGACTTTCCCAATACAAAAGTTCACCGGGCATGACTTTCCCAATACAAAAGTTCACCGGAGATGACTTTCCCAATACAAAAGTTCACCGGGCATGACTTTCCCAATACAAAAGTTCACCGGAGATGACTTCGCCAATACAAAAGTTCTCAGGAGATGACTTCTTCAATATAAAAGTTCACCGGAGATGACTTTCCCAATACAAAAGTTCAACGGGCATGACTTTCCTAATACAAAAGTTCACCAGGCATGACTTTTCCCAATACAAAAGTTCATCGGGCATGACTTTCCCAATACAAAAGTTCACCGGGCATGACTTTCCCAATACAAAAGTTCACCGGAGATGACTTTCCCAATACAAAAGTTCACCGGGCATGACTTTCCCAATACAAAAGTTCACCGGGCATGACTTTCCCAATACAAAAGTTCACCGGAGATGACTTTCCCAATACAAAAGTTCACCGGGCATGACTTTCCCAATACAAAAGTTCACCGGGCATGACTTTCCCAATACAAAAGTTCACCGGAGATGACTTTTCCCATACAAAAAATCGCCGGAGATGACTTTCCCAATACAAAAGTTCACCGGGCATGACTTTCCCAATACAAAAGTTCACCGGAGATGACTTTTCCCAATACAAAAGTTCACCGGGCATGACTTTCCCAATACAAAAGCTCACCGGGCATGACTTTCCCAATACGAAAGTTCACCGGGCATGACTTTCCCAATACAAAAGTTCACCGGGCATGACTTTCCTAATACAAAAGTTCACCAGGCATGACTTTCCCAATACAAAAGTTCACCGGGCATGACTTTCCCAATACAAAAGTTCACCGGGCATGACTTTCGCAATACAAAAGTTCACCGGGCATGACTTTCCCAATGCAAAAGTTTACCGGAGATGACTTTCCCAATACAAAAGTTCACCGGGCATGACTTTCCCAATACAAAAGTTCACCGGGCATGACTTTCCCAATACATAAGTTCACCGGAGATGACTTTTCCCATACAAAAGTTCACCGGGCATGACTTTCCCAATACAAAAGTTCACCGGGCATGACTTTCCCAATACAAAAGTTCACCGGGCATGACTTTCCCAATACAAAAGTTCACCGGGCATGACTTTCCCAATACAAAAGTTCACCGGAGATAACTTTCCAATACAAAAGTTCACCGGGCATGACTTTCCCAATACAAAAGTTCACCGGGCATGACTTTTCCCATACAAAAGTTCACCGGGCATGGCTTTCCCAACACAAAAGTTCACCGGGCATGACTTTCCCAATACAAAAGTTCACCGGAGATGACTTTTCCCAATACAAAAGTTCACCGGAGATGACTTTCCCAATGCAAAAGTTCACCGGGCATGACTTTCCCAATACAAAAGTTCACCGGGCATGAATTTCCCAATACAAATGTTCACCGGGCATGATTTTGCCAATACAAAAGTTCACCGGGCATGACTTTCCCAATACAAAAGTTCACCGGGCATGACTTTCCCAATACAAAAGTTCACCGGGCATGACTTTCCCAATACGAAAGTTCACCGGGCATGACTTTCCAAATACAAAAGTTCACCGGGCATGACTTTCCTAATACAAAAGTTCACCAGGCATGACTTTCCCAATACAAAAGTTCACCGGGCATGACTTTCCCAATACAAAAGTTCACCGGGCATGACTTTCCCAATACAAAAGTTCACCGGGCATGACTTTCCCAATGCAAAAGTTTACCGGAGATGACTTTCCCAATACAAAAGTTCACCGGGCATGACTTTCCCAATACAAAAGTTCACCGGGCATGACTTTCCCAATACATAAGTTCACCGGAGATGACTTTTCCCATACAAAAGTTCACCGGGCATGACTTTCCCAATACAAAAGTTCACCGGGCATGACTTTCCCAATACAAAAGTTCACCGGGCATGACTTTCCCAATACAAAAGTTCACCGGGCATGACTTTCCCAATACAAAAGTTCACCGGAGATAACTTTCCCAATACAAAAGTTCACCGGGCATGACTTTCCCAATACAAAAGTTCACCGGGCATGACTTTTCCCATACAAAAGTTCACCGGGCATGGCTTTCCCAACACAAAAGTTCACCGGGCATGACTTTCCCAATACAAAAGTTCACCGGAGATGACTTTTCCCAATACAAAAGTTCACCGGAGATGACTTTCCCAATGCAAAAGTTCACCGGGCATGACTTTCCCAATACAAAAGTTCACCGGGCATGAATTTCCCAATACAAATGTTCACCGGGCATGACTTTGCCAATACAAAAGTTCACCGGGCATGACTTTCCCAATACAAAAGTTTACCGGGCATGACTTTCCCAATATAAATGTTCACCGGGCATGACTTTCCCAATACAAAAGTTCACCGGGCATGACTTTCCCAATACAAAAATTCACCGGGCATGACTTTCCTAATACAAAAGTTCACCAGGCATAACTTTTCCCATACAAAAGTTCACCGGAGATGACTTTTCCCATACAAAAGTTCACCGGAGATGACTTTTCCCATACAAAAGTTCACCGGAGATGACTTTCCCAATACAAAAGTTCACCGGAGATGACTTTCCCAATACAAAAGTTCACCGGGCATGACTTTCCCAATACAAAAGTTCTCCGGGCATGAATTTCCCAATACAAATGTTCACCGGGCATGAATTTCCCAATACAAATGTTCACCGGGCATGACTTTCCCAATACAAAAGTTCACCGGGCATGACTTTCCCAATACAAAAGTTCACCGGGCATGACTTT
This sequence comes from Musca autumnalis, assembly GCF_047663935.1. Lineage (NCBI taxonomy): Eukaryota > Metazoa > Arthropoda > Insecta > Diptera > Muscidae > Musca > Musca autumnalis. The sequence goes on along the minus strand of NW_027411860.1, from coordinate 109,115 downwards.
CCCAATACAAAAGTTCACCGGGCATGACTTTCCCAATACAAAAGTTCACCGGGCATGACTTTCCCAATACAAAAGTTCACCGGGCATGACTTTCCTAATACAAAAGTTCACCAGGCATGACTTTTCCCATACAAAAGTTCACCGGGCATGGCTTTCCCAACACAAAAGTTCACAGGGCATGACTTTCCCAATACAAAAGTTCACCGGGCATGACTTTCCCAATACAAAAGTTCACCGGGCACGACTTTCTCAATACAAAAGTTCACCGGGCATGACTTTCCCAATACAAAAGTTCACCGGGCATGACTTTCCCAATACAAAAGTTCACCGGGCACGACTTTCTCAATACAAAAGTTCACCGGGCATGACTTTCCCAATACAAAAGTTCACCGGGCATGACTTTCCTAATACAAAAGTTCACCGGGCATGACTTTCCCAATACAAAAGTTCACCGGGCATGACTTTCCCAATACAAAAGTTCACCGGGCATGAACTTCCCCAATACAAAAGTTCACCGGAGATGACTTTTCCCAATACAAAAGTTCACCGGGCATGACTTTCCCAATACAAAAGTTCACCGGGCATGACTTTCCCAATACAAAAGTTCACCGGGCATGACTTTGCCAATACAAAAGTTCACCGGGCATGACATTCCCAATACAAAAGTTCACCGGGCATGAATTTCCCAATACTAATGTTCACCGGAGATGACTTTCCCAATACAAAAGTTCACCGGGCATGGCTTTCCCAACACAAAAGTTCACCGGGCATGACTTTCCCAATACAAAAGTTCACCGGGCATGACTTTCCCAATACAAAAGTTCACCGGAGATGACTTTCCGAATACAAAAGTTCACCGGGCATGACTTTCTCAATACAAAAGTTCACCGGGCATGACTTTCCCAATACAAAAGTTCACCGGAGATGACTTTCCCAATACAAAAGTTCACCGGGCATGAATTTCCCAATACAAATGTTCACCGGGCATGACTTTGCCAATACAAAAGTTCACCGGAGATGACTTTCCCAATACAAAGTTCACCGGGCATGACTTTCCCAATACAAAAGTTCACCGGAGATGACTTTCCCAATACAAAAGTTCACCGGGCATGACTTTCCCAATACAAAAGTTCACCGGGCATGAATTTCCCAATACAAATGTTCACCGGGCATGACTTTGCCAATACAAAAGTTCACCGGAGATGACTTTCCCAATACAAAAGTTCACCGGGCATGACTTTCCCAATACAAAAGTTCACCGGGCATGACTTTCCCAATACAAAAGTTCACCGGAGATGACTTTCCCAATACAAAAGTTCACCGGGCATGACTTTCCCAATACAAAAGTTCACCGGGCATGACTTTCCCAATACGAAAGTTCACCGGGCATGACTTTCCCAATACAAAAGTTCACCGGGCATGACTTTCCTAATACAAAAGTTCACCAGGCATGACTTTTCCAATACAAAAGTTCACCGGGCATGACTTTCCCAATACAAAAGTTCACCGGGCATGACTTTCCCAATACAAAAGTTCACCGGAGATGACTTTCCCAATACAAATGTTCACCGGAGATGACTTTCCCGATACAAAAGTTCACCGGGCATGACTTTCCCAATACAAAAGTTCACCGGAGTTGACTTTCCCAATACAAAAGTTCACCGGGCATGACTTTCCCAATACAAAAGTTCACCGGAGATGACTTCCCCAATACAAAAGTTCACCGGAGATGACTTCCCCAATACAAAAGTTCACCGGAGATGACTTTCCCAATACAAAAGTTCACCGGGCATGACTTTCCTAATACAAAAGTTCACCAGGCATGACTTTTCCCAATACAAAAGCTCACCGGGCATGACTTTCCCAATACAAAAGTTCACCGGGCATGACTTTCCCAATACAAAAGTTCACCGGAGATGACTTCCCCAATACAAAAGTTCACCGGAGATGACTTTCCCAATACAAAAGTTCACCGGAGATGACTTTCCCAATACAAAAGTTCACCGGGCATGAATTTCCCAATACAAATGTTCACCGGGCATGACTTTGCCAATACAAAAGTTCACCGGAGATGACTTTCCCAATACAAAAGTTCACCGGGCATGACTTTCCCAATACAAAAGTTCAACGGGCATGACTTTCCCAATACAAAAGTTCACCGGAGATGACTTTCCCAATACAAAAGTTCACCGGGCATGACTTTCCCAATACAAAAGTTCACCGGGCATGACTTTCCCAATACGAAAGTTCACCGGGCATGACTTTCCCAATACAAAAGTTCACCGGGCATGACTTTCCTAATACAAAAGTTCCCCAGGCATGACTTTTCCAATACAAAAGTTCACCGGGCATGACTTTCCCAATACAAAAGTTCACCGGGCATGACTTTCCCAATACAAAAGTTCACCGGAGATGACTTTCCCAATACAAAAGTTCACCGGGCATGACTTTCCCAATACAAAAGTTCACCGGAGATGACTTCGCCAATACAAAAGTTCTCAGGAGATGACTTCTTCAATACAAAAGTTCACCGGAGATGACTTTCCCAATACAAAAGTTCACCGGGCATGACTTTCCTAATACAAAAGTTCACCAGGCATGACTTTTCCCAATACAAAAGTTCACCGGGCATGACTTTCCCAATACAAAAGTTCACCGGGCATGACTTTCCCAATACAAAAGTTCACCGGAGATGACTTTCCCAATACAAAAGTTCACCGGGCATGACTTTCCCAATACAAAAGTTCACCGGGCATGACTTCCCCAATACAAAAGTTCACCGGAGATGACTTTTCCCAATACAAAAGTTCACCGGGCATGACTTTCCCAATACAAAAGTTCACCGGGCATGACTTTCCCAATACAAAAGTTCACCGGGCATGACTTTGCCAATACAAAAGTTCACCGGGCATGACATTCCCAATACAAAAGTTCACCGGGCATGACTTCCCCAATACAAAAGTTCACCGGGCATGACTTTCCCAATACAAAAGTTCACCGGGCATGACTTTCCCAATACAAAAGTTCACCGGGCATGACTTCCCCAATACAAAAGTTCACCGGAGGTGACTTTTCCCAATACAAAAGTTCACCGGGCATGACTTTCCCAATACAAAAGTTCACCGGGCATGACTTTCCCAATACAAAAGTTCACCGGGCATGACTTTGCCAATACAAAAGTTCACCGGGCATGACATTCCCAATACAAAAGTTCACCGGGCATGAATTTCCCAATACTAATGTTCACCGGAGATGACTTTCCCAATACAAAAGTTCACCGGGCATGGCTTTCCCAACACAAAAGTTCACCGGGCATGACTTTCCCAATACAAAAGTTCACCGGGCATGACTTTCCCAATACAAAAGTTCACCGGAGATGACTTTCCGAATACAAAAGTTCACCGGGCATGACTTTCTCAATACAAAAGTTCACCGGGCATGACTTTCCCAATACAAAAGTTCACCGGAGATGACTTTCCCAATACAAAAGTTCACCGGGCATGAATTTCCAATACAAATGTTCACCGGGCATGACTTTGCCAATACAAAAGTTCACCGGAGATGACTTTCCCAATACAAAAGTTCACCGGGCATGACTTTCCCAATACAAAAGTTCACCGGAGATGACTTTCCCAATACAAAAGTTCACCGGGCATGACTTTCCCAATACAAAAGTTCACCGGGCATGAATTTCCCAATACAAATGTTCACCGGGCATGACTTTGCCAATACAAAAGTTCACCGGAGATGACTTTCCCAATACAAAAGTTCACCGGGCATGACTTTCCCAATACAAAAGTTCACCGGGCATGACTTTCCCAATACAAAAGTTCACCGGAGATGACTTTCCCAATACAAAAGTTCACCGGGCATGACTTTCCCAATACAAAAGTTCACCGGGCATGACTTTCCCAATACGAAAGTTCACCGGGCATGACTTTCCCAATACAAAAGTTCACCGGGCATGACTTTCCTAATACAAAAGTTCACCAGGCATGACTTTTCCAATACAAAAGTTCACCGGGCATGACTTTCCCAATACAAAAGTTCACCGGGCATGACTTTCCCAATACAAAAGTTCACCGGAGATGACTTTCCCAATACAAATGTTCACCGGAGATGACTTTCCCGATACAAAAGTTCACCGGGCATGACTTTCCCAATACAAAAGTTCACCGGAGTTGACTTTCCCAATACAAAAGTTCACCGGGCATGACTTTCCCAATACAAAAGTTCACCGGAGATGACTTCCCCAATACAAAAGTTCACCGGAGATGACTTCCCCAATACAAAAGTTCACCGGAGATGACTTTCCCAATACAAAAGTTCACCGGGCATGACTTTCCTAATACAAAAATTCACCAGGCATGACTTTTCCCAATACAAAAGCTCACCGGGCATGACTTTCCCAATACAAAAGTTCACCGGGCATGACTTTCCCAATACAAAAGTTCACCGGAGATGACTTCCCCAATACAAAAGTTCACCGGAGATGACTTTCCCAATACAAAAGTTCACCGGAGATGACTTTCCCAATACAAAAGTTCACCGGGCATGAATTTCCCAATACAAATGTTCACCGGGCATGACTTTGCCAATACAAAAGTTCACCGGAGATGACTTTCCCAATACAAAAGTTCACCGGGCATGACTTTCCCAATACAAAAGTTCAACGGGCATGACTTTCCCAATACAAAAGTTCACCGGAGATGACTTTCCCAATACAAAAGTTCACCGGGCATGACTTTCCCAATACAAAAGTTCACCGGGCATGACTTTCCCAATACGAAAGTTCACCGGGCATGACTTTCCCAATACAAAAGTTCACCGGGCATGACTTTCCTAATACAAAAGTTCCCCAGGCATGACTTTTCCCAATACAAAAGTTCACCGGGCATGACTTTCCCAATACAAAAGTTCACCGGGCATGACTTTCCCAATACAAAAGTTCACCGGAGATGACTTTCCCAATACAAAAGTTCACCGGGCATGACTTTCCCAATACAAAAGTTCACCGGAGATGACTTCGCCAATACAAAAGTTCTCAGGAGATGACTTCTTCAATACAAAAGTTCACCGGAGATGACTTTCCCAATACAAAAGTTCACCGGGCATGACTTTCCTAATACAAAAGTTCACCAGGCATGACTTTTCCCAATACAAAAGTTCACCGGGCATGACTTTCCCAATACAAAAGTTCACCGGGCATGACTTTCCCAATACAAAAGTTCACCGGAGATGACTTTCCCAATACAAAAGTTCACCGGGCATGACTTTCCCAATACAAAAGTTCACCGGGCATGACTTTCCCAATACAAAAGTTCACCGGAGATGACTTTCCCAATACAAAAGTTCACCGGGCATGACTTTCCCAATACAAAAGTTCACCGGAGATGACTTTCCCAATACAAAAGTTCACCGGGCATGACTTTCCCAATACAAAAGTTCACCGGAGATGACATTTCCCATACAAAAAATCGCCGGAGATGACTTTCCCAATACAAAAGTTCACCGGGCATGACTTTCCCAATACAAAAGTTCACCGGAGATGACTTTTCCCAATACAAAAGTTCACCGGGCATGACTTTCCCAATACAAAAGCTCACCGGGCATGACTTTCCCAATACGAAAGTTCACCGGGCATGACTTTCCCAATACAAAAGTTCACCGGGCATGACTTTCCTAATACAAAAGTTCACCAGGCATGACTTTCCCAATACAAAAGTTCACCGGGCATGACTTTCCCAATACAAAAGTTCACCGGGCATGACTTTCCCAATACAAAAGTTCACCGGGCATGACTTTCCCAATGCAAAAGTTTACCGGAGATGACTTTCCCAATACAAAAGTTCACCGGGCATGACTTTCCCAATACAAAAGTTCACCGGGCATGACTTTCCCAATACATAAGTTCACCGGAGATGACTTTTCCCATACAAAAGTTCACCGGGCATGACTTTCCCAATACAAAAGTTCACCGGGCATGACTTTCCCAATACAAAAGTTCACCGGGCATGACTTTCCCAATACAAAAGTTCACCGGGCATGACTTTCCCAATACAAAAGTTCACCGGAGATAACTTTCCCAATACAAAAGTTCACCGGGCATGACTTTCCCAATACAAAAGTTCACCGGGCATGACTTTTCCCATACAAAAGTTCACCGGGCATGGCTTTCCCAACACAAAAGTTCACCGGGCATGACTTTCCCAATACAAAAGTTCACCGGAGATGACTTTTCCCAATACAAAAGTTCACCGGAGATGACTTTCCCAATGCAAAAGTTCACCGGGCATGACTTTCCCAATACAAAAGTTCACCGGGCATGAATTTCCCAATACAAATGTTCACCGGGCATGATTTTGCCAATACAAAAGTTCACCGGGCATGACTTTCCCAATACAAAAGTTCACCGGGCATGACTTTCCCAATATAAATGTTCACCGGGCATGACTTTCCCAATACAAAAGTTCACCGGGCATGACTTTCCCAATACGAAAGTTCACCGGAGATGACTTTCCCAATACAAAAGTTCACCGGGCATGACTTTCCTAATACAAAAGTTCACCAGGCATAACTTTTCCCATACAAAAGTTCACCGGAGATGACTTTTCCCATACAAAAGTTCACCGGAGATGACTTTCCCAATACAAAAGTTCACCGGAGATGACTTTCCCAATACAAAAGTTCACCGGGCATGACTTTCCCAATACAAAAGTTCTCCGGGCATGAATTTCCCAATACAAATTTTCACCGGGCATGAATTTCCCAATACAAATGTTCACCGGGCATGACTTTCCCAATACAAAAGTTCACCGGGCATGACTTTCCCAGTACAAAAGTTCACCGGGCATGACTTTCCCAATACAAAAGTTCACCGGGCATGACTTTCCCAATACAAAAGTTCACCGGGCATGACTTTCCCAATACAAAAGTTCACCGGGCATGACTTTCCTAATACAAAAGTTCACCAGGCATGACTTTTCCCATACAAAAGTTCACCGGGCATGGCTTTCCCAACACAAAAGTTCACAGGGCATGACTTTCCCAATACAAAAGTTCACGGGGCATGACTTTCCCAATACAAAAGTTCACCGGGCACGACTTTCTCAATACAAAAGTTCACCGGGCATGACTTTCCCAATACAAAAGTTCACCGGGCATGACTTTCCCAATACAAAAGTTCACCGGGCATGACTTTCCCAATACAAAAGTTCACCGGGCATGACTTTCCCAATACAAAAGTTCACCGGGCATGACTTTCCCAATACAAAAGTTCACCGGGCATGACTTTCCCAATACAAAAGTTCACCGGAGATGACTTCCCCAATACAAAAGTTCACCGGAGATGACTTTTCCCATACAAAAGTTCACCGGAGATGACTTTCCCAATATAAAAGTTCACCGGGCATGACTTTCCCAATACAAAAGTTCACCGGAGATGACTTCCCCAATACAAAAGTTCACCGGAGATGACTTTTCCCATACAAAAGTTCACCGGAGATGACTTTCCCAATACAAAAGTTCACCGGGCATGACTTTCCCAATACAAAAGTTCACCGGGCATGACTTTCCCAATACAAAAGTTCACCGGGCATGACTTTCCCAATACAAAAGTTCACCGGGCATGACTTTCCCAATATAAATGTTCACCGGGCATGACTTTCCCAATACATAAGTTCACCGGAGATGACTTTCCCATACAAAAGTTCACCGGGCATGACTTTCCCAATACAAAAGTTCACCGGGCATGACTTTCCCAATACAAAAGTTCACCGGGCATGACTTTCCCAATACAAAAGTTCACCGGGCATGACTTTCCCAATACAAAAGTTCACCGGAGATGACTTTCCCAATACAAAAGTTCACCGGGCATGACTTTCCCAATACAAAAGTTCACCGGGCATGACTTTTCCCATACAAAAGTTCACCGGGCATGGCTTTCCCAATACAAAAGTTCACCGGAGATGACTTTTCCCATACAAAAGTTCACCGGAGATGACTTTCCCAATACAAAAGTTCACCGGGCATGACTTTCCCAATACAAAAGTTCACCGGGCATGACTTTCCCAATACAAAAGTTCACCGGGCATGACTTTCCCAATACAAAAGTTCACCGGGCATGACTTTCCCAATATAAATGTTCACCGGGCATGACTTTCCCAATACATAAGTTCACCGGAGATGACTTTTCCCATACAAAAGTTCACCGGGCATGACTTTCCCAATACAAAAGTTCACCGGGCATGACTTTCCCAATACAAAAGTTCACCGGGCATGACTTTCCCAATACAAAAGTTCACAGGGCATGACTTTCCCAATACAAATGTTCACCGGGCATGACTTTCCCAATACAGAAGTTCACCGGGCATGACTTTCCCAATACGAAAGTTCACCGGAGATGACTTTCCCAATACAAAAGTTCACCGGGCATGACTTTCCTAATACAAAAGTTCACCAGGCATGACTTTTCCCATACAAAAGTTCACCGGGCATGACTTTCCCAATACAAAAGTTCACCGGAGATGACTTTTCCCATACAAAAGTTCACCGGAGATGACTTTCCCAATACAAAAGTTCACCGGGCATGACTTTTCCCATACAAAAGTTCACCGGGCATGGCTTTCCCAACACAAAAGTTCACCGGGCATGAATTTCCCAATACAAAAGTTCACCGGGCATGACTTTCCCAATACAAAAGTTCACCGGGCATGACTTTGCCAATACAAAAGTTCACCGGAGATGACTTTCCCAATACAAAAGTTGACCGGGCATGACTTTGCCAATACAAAAGTTCACCGGGCATGACTTTCCCAATACAAAAGTTCACCGGGCCTGACTTTCCCAATACAAAAGTTCACCGGGCATGACTTTCCCAATACAAAAGTTCACCGGGCATGACTTTCCCAATACAAAAATTCACCGGGCATGACTTTCCCAATACAAAAGTTCACCGGAGATGACTTTCCCAATACAAAAGTTCACCGGGCATGACTTTCCCAATACAAAAGTTCACCGGGCATGACTTTCCCAATACAAAAGTTCACCGGGCATGACTTTCTCAATACAAAAGTTCACCGGGCATGAATTTCCCAATACAAAAGTTCACCGGAGATGACTTTTCCCATACAAAATTTCACCGGGCATGACTTTCCCAATACAAAATTTCACCGGGCATGACTTTCCCAATACAAAAGTTCACCGGAGATGACGTTTCCCAATACAAAAGTTCACCGGGCATGACTTTCCCAATACAAAAGTTCACCGGGCATGACTTTCCCAATACAAAAGTTCACCGGAGATGACTTCCCCAATACAAAAGTTCACCGAAGATGACTTTTCCCATACAAAAGTTCACCGGAGATGACTTTCCAATACAAAAGTTCACCGGGCATGACTTTCCCAATACAAAAGTTCACCGGGCATGACTTTCTCAATACAAAAGTTCACCGGGCATGAATTTCCCAATACAAAAGTTCACCGGAGATGACTTTCCCAATACAAAAGTTCACCGGGAATGACTTTCCCAGTACAAAAGTTCACCGGGCTTGACTTTCCCAATACAAAAAATCACCGGGCATGACTTTCCCAATACAAATGTTCACCGGACATGACTTTCCCAATACAAAAGTTCACCGGGCATGACTTTCCCAATACAAAAGTTCACCGGGCATGACTTTCCCAATACAAAAGTTCACCGGAGATGACTTTCCCAATACAAAAGTTCACCGGGCATGACTTTCCCAATACAAAAGTTCACCGGGCACGAATTTCCCAATACAAATGTTCACCGGAGATGACTTTCCCAATACAAAAGTTCACCGGGCATGACTTTCCCAATACAAAAGTTCACCGGGCATGACTTTCCCAATACAAAAGTTCACCGGGCATGACTTTCCCAATACAAAAGTTCACCGGAGATGACTTTCCCAATACAAAAGTTCACCGGAGATGACTTTCCCAATACAAAAGTTCACCGGGCATGACTTTCCCAATACAAAAGTTCACCGGGCATGACTTTCCCAATACAAAAGTTCACCGGGCATGACTTTCTCAATACAAAAGTTCACCGGGCATGACTTTCCCAATACAAAAGTTCACCGGGCATGACTTTCCCAATACAAAAGTTCACCGGAGATGACTTTCCCAATACAAAAGTTCACCGGGCATGACTTTCCCAATACAAAAGTTCACCGGGCATGAATTTCCCAATACAAATGTTCACCGGAGATGACTTTCCCAATACAAAAGTTCACCGGGCACGATTTCCCAATACAAAAGTTCACCGGGCATGACTTTCCCAATACAAAAGTTCACCGGGCATGACTTTCTCAATACAAAAGTTCACCGGGCATGACTTTCCCAATACAAAAGTTCGACGGAGATGACTTTCCGAATACAAAAGTTCACCTGGCACGACTTTCCCAATACAAAAGTTCACAGGGCATGACTTTCCCAATACAAAAGTTCACCGGGCATGACTTTCCTAATTCAAAAGTTCACCGGGCATGACTTTCCCAATACAAAAGTTCACCGGGCATGACTTTCCCAATACAAAAGTTCACCGGGCATGACTTTCCCAATACAAATGTTCACCGGGCATGAATTTCCCAATACAAATGTTCACCGGGCATGACTTTGCCAATACAAAAGTTCACCGGAGATGACTTTCCCAATACAAAAGTTCACCGGGCATGACTTTCCCAATACAAAAGTTCACCGGGCATGACTTTCCCAATACAAAAGTTCACCGGGCATGACTTTCCCAATACAAAAGTTCACCGGGCATGACTTTCCCAATACAAAAGTTCACCGGGCATGACTTTCCCCATACAAAAGTTCACCGGGCATGAATTTCCCAATACAAATGTTCACCGGGCATGACTTTGCCAATACAAAAGTTCACCGGGCATGACTTTCCCAATACAAAAGTTCACCGGGCATGACTTTCCCAATACAAAAGTTCACCGGAGATGACTTTCCCAATACAAAAGTTCACCGGAGATGACTTTCCCAATACAAAAGTTCACCGGGCATGACTTTCCTAATACAAAAGTTCACCGGGCATGACTTTCTCAATACAAAAGTTCACCGGGCATGAATTTCCCAATACAAAAGTTCACCGGAGATGACTTTCCCAATACAAAAGTTCACCGGGCATGACTTTCCCAATACAAAAGTTCACCGGGCATGAATTTCCCAATACAAATGTTCACCGGAGATGACTTTCCCAATACAAAAGTTCACCGGGCATGATTTCCCAATACAAAAGTTCACCGGGCATGACTTTCCCAATACAAAAGTTCACCGGGCATGACTTTCCCAATACAAAAGTTCACCGGGCATGACTTTCCCAATACAAATGTTCACCGGGCATGAATTTCCCAATACAAATGTTCACCGGGCATGACTTTGCCAATACAAAAGTTCACCGGAGATGACTTTCCCAATACAAAAGTTCACCGGGCATGACTTTCCCAATACAAAAGTTCACCGGGCATGACTTTCCCAATACAAAAGTTCACCGGGCATGACTTTCCCAATACAAAAGTTCACCGGGCATGACTTTCCCAATACAAAAGTTCACCGGGCATGACTTTCCCCATACAAAAGTTCACCGGGCATGAATTTCCCAATACAAATGTTCACCGGGCATGACTTTGCCAATACAAAAGTTCACCGGGCATGACTTTCCCAATACAAAAGTTCACCGGGCATGACTTTCCCAATACAAAAGTTCACCGGAGATGACTTTCCCAATACAAAAGTTCACCGGAGATGACTTTCCCAATACAAAAGTTCACCGGGCATGACTTTCCTAATACAAAAGTTCACCGGGCATGACTTTCTCAATACAAAAGTTCACCGGGCATGAATTTCCCAATACAAAAGTTCACCGGAGATGACTTTCCCAATACAAAAGTTCACCGGGCATGACTTTCCCAATACAAAAGTTCACCGGGCATGAATTTCCCAATACAAATGTTCACCGGAGATGACTTTCCCAATACAAAAGTTCACCGGGCATGATTTCCCAATACAAAAGTTCACCGGGCATGACTTTCCCAATACAAAAGTTCACCGGGCATGACTTTCTCAATACAAAAGTTCACCGGGCATGACTTTCCCAATACAAAAGTTCGACGGAGATGACTTTCCGAATACAAAAGTTCACCTGGCACGACTTTCCCAATACAAAAGTTCACAGGGCATGACTTTCCCAATACAAAAGTTCACCGGGCATGACTTTCCTAATACAAAAGTTCACCGGGCATGACTTTCCCAATACAAAAGTTCACCGGGCATGACTTTCCCAATACAAAAGTTCACCGGGCATGACTTTCCCAATACAAATGTTCACCGGGCATGAATTTCCCAATACAAATGTTCACCGGGCATGACTTTGCCAATACAAAAGTTCACCGGAGATGACTTTCCCAATACAAAAGTTCACCGGGCATGACTTTCCCAATACAAAAGTTCACCGGGCATGACTTTCCCAATACAAAAGTTCACCGGGCATGACTTTCCCAATACAAAAGTTCACCGGGCATGACTTTCCCAATACAAAAGTTCACCGGGCATGACTTTCCCCATACAAAAGTTCACCGGGCATGAATTTCCCAATACAAATGTTCACCGGGCATGACTTTGCCAATACAAAAGTTCACCGGGCATGACTTTCCCAATACAAAAGTTCACCGGGCATGACTTTCCCAATACAAAAGTTCACCGGAGATGACTTTCCCAATACAAAAGTTCACCGGAGATGACTTTCCCAATACAAAAGTTCACCGGGCATGACTTTCCTAATACAAAAGTTCACCGGGCATGACTTTCTCAATACAAAAGTTCACCGGGCATGAATTTCCCAATACAAAAGTTCACCGGAGATGACTTTCCCAATACAAAAGTTCACCGGGCATGACTTTCCCAATACAAAAGTTCACCGGAGATGACTTCCCCAATACAAAAGTTCACCGGAGATGACTTCCCCAATACAAAAGTTCACCGGAGATGACTTTCCCAATACAAAAGTTCACCGGGTATGACTTTCCTAATACAAAAGTTCACCAGGCATGACTTTTCCCAATACAAAAGTTCACCGGGCATGACTTTCCCAATACAAAAGTTCACCGGGCATGACTTTCCCAATACAAAAGTTCACCGGGAATGACTTTGCCAATACAAAAGTTCACCGGGCATGACATTCCCAATACAAAAGTTCACCGGGCATGAATTTCCCAATACTAATGTTCACCGGAGATGACTTTCCCAATACAAAAGTTCACCGGGCATGGCTTTCCCAACACAAAGTTCACCGGGCATGACTTTCCCAATACAAAAGTTCACCGGGCATGACTTTCCCAATACAAAAGTTCACCGGAGATGACTTTCCCAATACAAAAGTTCACCGGGCATGACTTTCTCAATACAAAAGTTCACCGGCATGACTTTCCCAATACAAAAGTTCACCGGAGATGACTTTCCCAATACAAAAGTTCACCGGGCATGAATTTCCCAATACAAAAGTTCACCGGGCATGACTTTCCCAATACAAAAGTTCACCGGAGATGACTTTCCCAATACAAAAGTTCACCGGGCATGACTTTCCCAATACAAAAGTTCACCGGAGATGACTTTCCCAATACAAAAGTTCACCGGGCATGACTTTCCAATACAAAGTTCACCGGGCATGAATTTCCCAATACAAAAGTTCACCGGAGATGACTTCCCCAATACAAAAGTTCACCGGAGATTACTTTCCCAATACAAAAGTTCACCGAGCATGACTTTCCTAATACAAAAGTTCACCAGGCATGACTTTTCCCAATACAAAAGTTCACCGGGCATGACTTTCCCAATACAAAAGTCCACCGGGCATGACTTTCCCAATACAAAAGTTCACCGGGCATGACTTTCCCAATACAAAAGTTCACCGGGCATGACTTTCCCAATACAAAAGTTCACCGGAGATGACTTTCCCAATACAAAAGTTCACCGGGCATGACTTTCTCAATACAAAAGTTCACCGGACATGACTTTCCCAATACAAAAGTTCACCGGAGATGACTTTCCCAATACAAAAGTTCACCGGGCATGAATTTCCCAATACAAATGTTCACCGGGCATGACTTTGCCAATACAAAAGTTCACCGGAGTTGACTTTCCCAATACAAAAGTTCACCGGGCATGACTTTCCCAATACAAAAGTTCACCGGAGATGACTTTCCCAATACAAAAGTTCACCGGGCATGACTTTCCCATACAAAAGTTCACCGGGCATGAATTTCCCAATACAAATGTTCACCGGGCATGACTTTGCCAATACAAAAGTTCACCGGAGATGACTTTCCTAATACAAAAGTTCACCGGGCATGACTTTCCCAATACAAAAGTTCACCGGGCATGACTTTCCCAATACAAAAGTTCACCGGAGATGACTTTCCCAATACAAAAGTTCACCGGGCATGACTTTCCCAATACAAAAGTTCACCGGGCATGACTTTCCTAATACAAAAGTTCACCAGGCATGACTTTTCCCAATACAAAAGTTCACCGGGCATGACTTTCCCAATACAAAAGTTCACCGGGCATAACTTTCCCAATACAAAAGTTCACCGGAGATGACTTTCCCAATACAAATGTTCACCGGAGATGACTTTCCCAATACAAAAGTTCACCGGGCATGACTTTCCCAATACAAAGTTCACCGGAGTTGACTTTCCCAATACAAAGTTCACCGGGCATGACTTTCCCAATACAAAAGTTCACCGGAGATGACTTCCCCAATACAAAAGTTCACCGGAGATGACTTCCCCAATACAAAAGTTCACCGGAGATGACTTTCCCAATACAAAAGTTCACCGGGCATGACTTTCCTAATACAAAAGTTCACCAGGCATGACTTTTCCCAATACAAAAGTTCACCGGGCATGACTTTCCCAATACAAAAGTTCACCGGGCATGACTTTCCCAATACAAAAGTTCACCGGAGATGACTTCCCCAATACAAAAGTTCACCGGAGATGACTTTCCCAATACAAAAGTTCACCGGAGATGACTTTCCCAATACAAAAGTTCACCGGGCATGAATTTCCCAATACAAATGTTCACCGGGCATGATTTGCCAATACAAAAGTTCACCGGAGATGACTTTCCCAATACAAAAGTTCACCGGGCATGACTTTCCCAATACAAAAGTTCACCGGGCATGACTTTCCCAATACAAAAGTTCACCGGAGATGACTTTCCCAATACAAAGGTTCACCGGGCATGACTTTCCCAATACAAAAGTTCACCGGGCATGACTTTCCAATACGAAAGTTCACCGGGCATGACTTTCCCAATACAAAAGTTCACCGGGCATGACTTTCCTAATACAAAAGTTCCCCAGGCATGACTTTTCCCAATACAAAAGTTCACCGGGCATGACTTTCCCAATACAAAAGTTCACCGGGCATGACTTTCCCAATACAAAAGTTCACCGGAGATGACTTTCCCAATACAAAAGTTCACCGGGCATGACTTTCCCAATACAAAAGTTCACCGGAGATGACTTCGCCAATACAAAAGTTCACCGGAGATGACTTCCCCAATACAAAAGTTCACCGGAGATGACTTTCCCAATACAAAAGTTCACCGGGCATGACTTTCCTAATACAAAAGTTCACCAGGCATGACTTTTCCCAATACAAAAGTTCACCGGGCATGACTTTCCCAATACAAAAGTTCACCGGGCATGACTTTCCCAATACAAAAGTTCACCGGAGATGACTTTCCCAATACAAAAGTTCACCGGGCATGACTTTCCCAATACAAAAGTTCACCGGGCATGACTTTCCCAATACAAAAGTTCACCGGAGATGACTTTCCCAATACAAAAGTTCACCGGGCATGACTTTCCCAATATAAAAGTTCACCGGAGATGACTTTCCCAATACAAAAGTTCACCGGGCATGACTTTCCCAATACAAAAGTTCACCGGAGATGACTTTTCCCATACAAAAAATCGCCGGAGATGACTTTCCCAATACAAAAGTTCACCGGGCATGACTTTCCCAATACAAAAGTTCACCGGAGATGACTTTCCCAATACAAAAGTTCACCGGGCATGACTTTCCCAATACAAAAGTTCACCGGGCATGACTTTCCCAATACAAAAGTTCACCGGCATGACTTTCCCAATACAAAAGTTCACCGGAGATGACTTTTCCCAATACAAAAGTTCACCGGGCATGACTTTCCCAATACAAAAGTTCACCGGGCATGACTTTCCCAATACGAAAGTTCACCGGGCATGACTTTCCCAATACAAAAGTTCACCGGGCATGACTTTCCTAATACAAAAGTTCACCAGGCATGACTTTCCCAATACAAAAGTTCACCGGGCATGACTTTCCCAATACAAAAGTTCACCGGGCATGACTTTCCCAATACAAAAGTTCACCGGGCATGACTTTCCAATGCAAAAGTTTACCGGAGATGACTTTCCCAATACAAAAGTTCACCGGGCATGACTTTCCCAATACAAAAGTTCACCGGGCATGACTTTCCCAATACATAAGTTCACCGGAGATGACTTTTCCCATACAAAAGTTCACCGGGCATGACTTTCCCAATACAAAAGTTCACCGGGCATGACTTTCCCAATACAAAAGTTCACCGGGCATGACTTTCCCAATACAAAAGTTCACCGGGCATGACTTTCCCAATACAAAAGTTCACCGGAGATAACTTTCCCAATACAAAAGTTCACCGGGCATGACTTTCCCAATACAAAAGTTCACCGGGCATGACTTTTCCCATACAAAAGTTCACCGGGCATGGCTTTCCCAACACAAAAGTTCACCGGGCATGACTTTCCCAATACAAAAGTTCACCGGAGATGACTTTTCCCAATACAAAAGTTCACCGGAGATGACTTTCCCAATGCAAAAGTTCACCGGGCATGATTTTCCCAATACAAAAGTTCACCGGGCATGAATTTCCCAATACAAATGTTCACCGGGCATGACTTTGCCAATACAAAAGTTCACCGGGCATGACTTTCCCAATACAAAAGTTCACCGGGCATGACTTTCCCAATATAAATGTTCACCGGGCATGACTTTCCCAATACAAAAGTTCACCGGGCATGACTTTCCCAATACGAAAGTTCACCGGAGATGACTTTCCCAATACAAAAGTTCACCGGGCATGACTTTCCTAATACAAAAGTTCACCAGGCATAACTTTTCCCATACAAAAGTTCACCGGAGATGACTTTTCCCATACAAAAGTTCACCGGAGATGACTTTCCCAATACAAAAGTTCACCGGAGATGACTTTCCCAATACAAAAGTTCACCGGGCATGACTTTCTCAATACAAAAGTTCACCGGGCATGAATTTCCCAATACAAATGTTCACCGGGCATGAATTTCCCAATACAAATGTTCACCGGGCATGACTTTCCCAATACAAAAGTTCACCGGGCATGACTTTCCCAATACAAAAGTTCACCGGGCATGACTTTCCCAATACAAAAGTTCACCGGGCATATAAATGTTCACCGGGCATGACTTTCCCAATACATAAGTTCACCGGAGATGACTTTTCCCATACAAAAGTTCACCGGGCATGACTTTCCAATACAAAAGTTCACCGGGCATGACTTTCCCAATACAAAAGTTCACCGGGCATGACTTTCCCAATACAAAAGTTCACCGGGCATGACTTTCCCAATACAAAAGTTCACCGGAGATGACTTTCCCAATACAAAAGTTCACCGGGCATGACTTTCCCAATACAAAAGTTCACCGGGCATGACTTTTCCCATACAAAAGTTCACCGGGCATGGCTTTCCCAATACAAAAGTTCACCGGGCATGACTTTCCCAATACAAAAGTTCACCGGGCATGACTTTCCCAATACAAAAGTTCACCGGGCATGACTTTCCCAATACAAAAGTTCACCGGAGATGACTTCCCCAATACAAAAGTTCACCGGAGATGACTTTTCCCATACAAAAGTTCACCGGAGATGACTTTCCCAATATAAAAGTTCACCGGGCATGACTTTCCCAATACAAAAGTTCACCGGGCATGACTTTCCCAATACAAAAGTTCACCGGAGATGACTTCCCCAATACAAAAGTTCACCGGAGATGACTTTTCCCATACAAAAGTTCACCGGAGATGACTTTCCCAATACAAAAGTTCACCGGGCATGACTTTCCCAATACAAAAGTTCACCGGGCATGACTTTCCCAATACAAAAGTTCACCGGGCATGACTTTCCCAATACAAAAGTTCACCGGGCATGACTTTCCCAATATAAATGTTCACCGGGCATGACTTTCCCAATACATAAGTTCACCGGAGATGACTTTTTCCATACAAAAGTTCACCGGGCATGACTTTCCCAATACAAAAGTTCACCGGGCATGACTTTCCCAATACAAAAGATCACCGGGCATGACTTTCCCAATACAAAAGTTCACCGGGCATGACTTTCCCAATACAAAAGTTCACCGGAGATGACTTTCCCAATACAAAAGTTCACCGGGCATGACTTTCCCAATACAAAAGTTCACCGGGCATGACTTTTCCCATACAAAAGTTCACCGGGCATGGCTTTCCCAATACAAAAGTTCACCGGAGATGACTTTTCCCATACAAAAGTTCACCGGAGATGACTTTCCCAATACAAAAGTTCACCGGGCATGACTTTCCCAATACAAAAGTTCACCGGGCATGACTTTCCCAATACAAAAGTTCACCGGGCATGACTTTCCCAATACAAAAGTTCACCGGGCATGACTTTCCCAATATAAATGTTCACCGGGCATGACTTTCCCAATACAGAAGTTCACCGGGCATGACTTCCCCAATACGAAAGTTCACCGGAGATGACTTTCCCAATACAAAAGTTCACCGGGCATGACTTTCCTAATACAAAAGTTCACCAGGCATGACTTTTCCCATACAAAAGTTCACCGGGCATGACTTTCCCAATACAAAAGTTCACCGGAGATGACTTTCCCATACAAAAGTTCACCGGAGATGACTTTCCCAATACAAAAGTTCACCGGGCATGACTTTTCCCATACAAAAGTTCACCGGGCATGGCTTTCCCCAACACAAAAGTTCGCCGGGCATGAATTTCCAATACTAAAGTTCACCGGGCATGACTTTCCCAGTACAAAAGTTCACCGGGCATGACTTTCCCAATACAAAAGTTCACCGGAGATGACTTTCCCAATACAAAAGTTCACCGGGCATGACTTTCCCAATACAAAAGTTCACCGGGCATGACTTTCCTAATACAAAAGTTCACCAGGCATGACTTTTCCCATACAAAAGTTCACCGGGCATGACTTTCCTAATACAAAAGTTCACCAGGCATGACTTTTCCCAATACAAAAGTTCACCGGGCATGACTTTCCCAATACAAAAGTTCACCGGGCATGACTTTCCCAATACAAAAGTTCACCGGAGATGACTTTCCAATACAAAAGTTCACCGGGCATGACTTTCCCAATACAAAAGTTCACCGGGCATGACTTTCCCAATACAAAAGTTCACCGGAGATGACTTTCCCAATACAAAGTTCAACGGGCATGACTTTCCCAATACAAAAGTTCACCGGAGATGACTTTCCCAATTCAAAAGTTCACCGGGCATGACTTTCCCAATACAAAAGTTCACCGGAGATGACTTTTCCCATACAAAAAATCGCCGGAGATGACTTTCCCAATACAAAAGTTCACGGGCATGACTTTCCCAATACAAAAGTTCACCGGAGATGACTTTCCCAATACAAAAGTTCACCGGGCATGACTTTCCCAATACAAAAGTTCACCGGGCATGACTTTCCCAATACAAAAGTTCACCGGGCATGACTTTCCCAATACAAAAGTTCACCGGAGATGACTTTTCCCAATACAAAAGTTCACCGGGCATGACTTTCCCAATACAAAAGTTCACCGGGCATGACTTTCCCATACGAAAGTTCACCGGGCATGACTTTCCCAATACAAAAGTTCACCGGGCATGACTTTCCTAATACAAAAGTTCACCAGGCATGACTTTCCCAATACAAAGTTCACCGGGCATGACTTTCCCAATGCAAAAGTTCACCGGGCATGACTTTCCCAATACAAAAGTTCACCGGGCATGACTTTCCAATGCAAAAGTTTACCGGAGATGACTTTCCCAATACAAAAGTTCACCGGGCATGACTTTCCCAATACAAAAGTTCACCGGGCATGACTTTCCCAATACATAAGTTCACCGGAGATGACTTTTCCCATACAAAAGTTCACCGGGCATGACTTTCCCAATACAAAAGTTCACCGGGCATGACTTTCCCAATACAAAAGTTCACCGGGCATGACTTTCCCAATACAAAAGTTCACCGGGCATGACTTTCCCAATACAAAAGTTCACCGGAGATAACTTTCCCAATACAAAAGTTCACCGGGCATGACTTTCCCAATACAAAAGTTCACCGGGCATGACTTTTCCCATACAAAAGTTCACCGGGCATGGCTTTCCCAACACAAAAGTTCACCGGGCATGACTTTCCCAATACAAAAGTTCACCGGAGATGACTTTTCCCAATACAAAAGTTCACCGGAGATGACTTTCCCAATGCAAAAGTTCACCGGGCATGACTTTCCCAATACAAAAGTTCACCGGGCATGAATTTCCCAATACAAATGTTCACCGGGCATGACTTTGCCAATACAAAAGTTCACCGGGCATGACTTTCCCAATACAAAAGTTCACCGGGCATGACTTTCCCAATATAAATGTTCACCGGGCATGACTTTCCCAATACAAAAGTTCACCGGGCATGACTTTCCCAATACGAAAGTTCACCGGAGATGACTTTCCCAATACAAAAGTTCACCGGGCATGACTTTCCTAATACAAAAGTTCACCAGGCATAACTTTTCCCATACAAAAGTTCACCGGAGATGACTTTTCCCATACAAAAGTTCACCGGAGATGACTTTCCCAATACAAAAGTTCACCGGAGATGACTTTCCCAATACAAAAGTTCACCGGGCATGACTTTCTCAATACAAAAGTTCACCGGGCATGAATTTCCCAATACAAATGTTCACCGGGCATGAATTTCCCAATACAAATGTTCACCGGGCATGACTTTCCCAATACAAAAGTTCACCGCGCATGACTTTCCCAATACAAAAGTTCACCGGGCATGACTTTCCCAATACAAAAGTTCACCGGGCATGACTTTCCCAATACAAAAGTTCACCGGGCATGACTTTCCCAATACAAAAGTTCACCGGGCATGACTTTCCTAATACAAAAGTTCACCAGGCATGACTTTTCCCATACAAAAGTTCACCGGGCATGGCTTTCCCAATACAAAAGTTCACCGGGCACGACTTTCTCAATACAAAAGTTCACCGGGCATGACTTTCCCAATACAAAAGTTCACCGGGCATGACTTTCCCAATACAAAAGTTCACCGGGCATGACTTTCCCAATACAAAAGTTCACCGGGCATGACTTTCCCAATACAAAAGTTCACCGGGCATGACTTTCCCAATACAAAAGTTCACCGGGCATGACTTTCCCAATACAAAAGTTCACCGGAGATGACTTCCCCAATACAAAAGTTCACCGGAGATGACTTTTCCCATACAAAAGTTCACCGGAGATGACTTTCCCAATATAAAAGTTCACCGGGCATGACTTTCCCAATACAAAAGTTCACCGGGCATGACTTTCCCAATACAAAAGTTCACCGGAGATGACTTCCCCAATACAAAAGTTCACCGGAGATGACTTTTCCCATACAAAAGTTCACCGGAGATGACTTTCCCAATACAAAAGTTCACCGGGCATGACTTTCCCAATACAAAAGTTCACCGGGCATGACTTTCCCAATACAAAACTTCACCGGGCATGACTTTCCCAATACAAAAGTTCACCGGGCATGACTTTCCCAATATAAATGTTCACCGGGCATGACTTTCCCAATACATAAGTTCACCGGAGATGACTTTTCCCATACAAAAGTTCACCGGGCATGACTTTCCCAATACAAAAGTTCACCGGGCATGACTTTCCCAATACAAAAGTTCACCGGGCATGACTTTCCCAATACAAAAGTTCACCGGAGATGACTTTCCCAATACAAAAGTTCACCGGGCATGGCTTTCCCAATACAAAAGTTCACCGGAGATGACTTTTCCCATACAAAAGTTCACCGGAGATGACTTTCCCAATACAAAAGTTCACCGGGCATGACTTTCCCAATACAAAAGTTCACCGGGCATGACTTTCCCAATACAAAAGTTCACCGGGCATGACTTTCCCAATACAAGAGTTCACCGGGCATGACTTTCCCAATATAAATGTTCACCGGGCATGACTTTCCCAATACATAAGTTCACCGGAGATGACTTTTCCCATACAAAAGTTCACCGGGCATGACTTTCCCAATACAAAAGTTCACCGGGCATGACTTTCCCAATACAAAAGTTCACCGGGCATGACTTTCCCAATACAAAAGTTCACAGGGCATGACTTTCCCAATACAAATGTTCACCGGGCATGACTTTCCCAATACAGAAGTTCACCAGGCATGACTTTCCCAATACGAAAGTTCACCGGAGATGACTTTCCCAATACAAAAGTTCACCGGGCATGACTTTCCTAATACAAAAGTTCACCAGGCATGACTTTTCCCATACAAAAGTTCACCGGGCATGACTTTCCCAATACAAAAGTTCACCGGAGATGACTTTTCCCATACAAAAGTTCACCGGAGATGACTTTCCCAATACAAAAGTTCACCGGGCATGACTTTTCCCATACAAAAGTTCACCGGGCATGGCTTTCCCAACACAAAAGTTCACCGGGCATGAATTTCCCAATACAAAAGTTCACCGGGCATGACTTTCCCAATACAAAAGTTCACCGGGCATGACTTTGCCAATACAAAAGTTCACCGGAGATGACTTTCCCAATACAAAAGTTCACCGGGCATGACTTTGCCAATACAAAAGTTCACCGGGCATGACTTTCCCAATACAAAAGTTCACCGGGCCTGACTTTCCCAATACAAAAGTTCACCGGGCATGAATTTCCCAATACAAATGTTCACCGGGCATGACTTTCCCAATACAAAAGTTTACCGGGCATGACTTTCCCAATACAAAAGTTCACCGGGCATGACTTTCCCAATACAAAAGTTCACCGGGCATGACTTTCCCAATACAAAAGTTCACCGGAGATGACTTTCCCAATACAAAAGTTCACCGGGCATGACTTTCCCAATACAAATTTCACCGGGCATGACTTTCCCAATACAAAAGTTCACCGGGCATGACTTTTTCAATACAAAAGTTCACCGGAGATGACTTTTCCCATACAAAATTTCACCGGGCATGACTTTCCCAATACAAAAGTTCACCGGGCATGACTTTCCCAATACAAAAGTTCGCCAGGCATGACTTTCCCAATACAAAAGTTCACCGGGCATGACTTTCCCAATACAAAAGTTCACCGGGCATGACTTTCCCAATACAAAAGTTCACCGGAGATGACTTCCCCAATACAAAAGTTCACCGAAGATGACTTTTCCCATACAAAAGTTCACCGGAGATGACTTTCCAATACAAAAGTTCACCGGGCATGACTTTCCCAATACAAAAGTTCACCGGGCATGACTTTCTCAATACAAAATTTCACCGGGCATGAATTTCCCAATACAAAAGTTCACCGGAGATGACTTTCCCAATACAAAAGTTCACCGGGAATGACTTTCCCAGTACAAAAGTTCACCGGGCATGACTTTCCCAATACAAAAAATCACCGGGCATGACTTTCCCAATACAAATGTTCACCGGGCATGACTTTCCCAATACAAAAGTTCACCGGGCATGACTTTCCCAATACAAAAGTTCACCGGGCATGACTTTCCCAATACAAAAGTTCACCGGAGATGACTTTCCCAATACAAAAGTTCACCGGGCATGACTTTCCCAATACAAAAGTTCACCGGGCACGAATTTCCCAATACAAATGTTCACCGGAGATGACTTTCCCAATACAAAAGTTCACCGGGCATGACTTTCCCAATACAAAAGTTCACCGGGCATGACTTTCCCAATACAAAAGTTCACCGGGCATGACTTTCCCAATACAAAAGTTCACCGGAGATGACTTTCCCAATACAAAAGTTCACCGGAGATGACTTTCCCAATACAAAAGTTCACCGGGCATGACTTTCCCAATACAAAAGTTCACCGGGCATGACTTTCCCAATACAAAAGTTCACCGGGCATGACTTTCTCAATACAAAAGTTCACCGGGCATGACTTTCCCAATACAAAAGTTCACCGGGCATGACTTTCCCAATACAAAAGTTCACCGGAGATGACTTTCCCAATACAAAAGTTCACCGGGCATGACTTTCCCAATACAAAAGTTCACCGGGCATGAATTTCCCAATACAAATGTTCACCGGAGATGACTTTCCCAATACAAAAGTTCACCGGGCATGACTTTCCCAATACAAAAGTTCACCGGGCATGACTTTCCCAATACAAAAGTTCACCGGGCATGACTTTCTCAATACAAAAGTTCACCGGGCATGACTTTCCCAATACAAAAGTTCGACGGAGATGACTTTCCCAATACAAAAGTTCACCTGGCACGACTTTCCCAATACAAAAGTTCACAGGGCATGACTTTCCCAATACAAAAGTTCACCGGGCATGACTTTCCTAATACAAAAGTTCACCGGGCATGACTTTCCCAATACAAAAGTTCACCGGGCATGACTTTCCCAATACAAAAGTTCACCGGGCATGACTTTCCCAATACAAAAGTTCACCGGGCATGAATTTCCCAATACAAATGTTCACCGGGCATGACTTTGCCAATACAAAAGTTCACCGGAGATGACTTTCCCAATACAAAAGTTCACCGGGCATGACTTTCCCAATACAAAAGTTCACCGGGCATGACTTTCCCAATACAAAAGTTCACCGGGCATGACTTTCCCAATACAAACGTTCACCGGGCATGACTTTCCCAATACAAAAGTTCACCGGGCATGACTTTCCCCATACAAAAGTTCACCGGGCATGAATTTCCCAATACAAATGTTCACCGGGCATGACTTTGCCAATACAAAAGTTCACCGGGCATGACTTTCCCAATACAAAAGTTCACCGGGCATGACTTTCCCAATACAAAAGTTCACCGGAGATGACTTTCCCAATACAAAAGTTCACCGGAGATGACTTTCCCAATACAAAAGTTCACCGGGCATGACTTTCCTAATACAAAAGTTCACCGGGCATGACTTTCTCAATACAAAAGTTCACCGGGCATGAATTTCCCAATACAAATGTTCACCGGGCATGAATTTCCCAATACAAATGTTCACCGGAGATGACTTTCCCAATACAAAAGTTCACCGGGCATGACTTTCCCAATACAAAAGTTCACCGGGCATGAATTTCCCAATACAAATGTTCACCGGAGATGACTTTCCCAATACAAAAGTTCACCGGGCATGACTTTCCCAATACAAAAGTTCACCGGGCATGGCTTTCCCAACACAAAAGTTCACCGGGCATGACTTTCCCAATACAAAAGTTCACCGGGCATGACTTTCCCAATACAAAAGTTCACCGGAGATGACTTCCCTAATACAAAAGTTCACCGGAGATGACTTTCCCAATACAAAAGTTCACCGGGCATGACTTTCCCAATACCAAAGTTCACCGGGCATGAATTTCCCAATACAAATGTTCACCGGAGATGACTTTCCCAATACAAAAGTTCACCGGGCATGACTTTCCCAATACAAAAGTTCACCGGGCATGGCTTTCCCAACACAAAAGTTCACCGGGCATGACTTTCCCAATACAAAAGTTCACCGGGCATGACTTTCCCAATACAAAAGTTCACCGGAGATGACTTCCCCAACACAAAAGTTCACCGGGCATGACTTTTCCCATACAAAAGTTCACCGGGCATGGCTTTCCCAACACAAAAGTTCACCGGGCATGACTTTCCCAATACAAAAGTTCACCGGGCATGACTTTCCCAATACAAAAGTTCACCGGGCATGACTTTGCCAATACAAAAGTTCACCGGGCATGACTTTCCCAATACAAAAGTTCACCGGGCATGACTTTCCCAATACAAAAGTTCACCGGGCATGACTTTCCCAATACAAAAGTTCACCGGAGATGACTTTTCCCATACAAAAGTTCACCGGGCATGACTTTCCCAATACAAATGTTCACCGGGCATGACTTTCCCAATACAAAAGTTCACCGGGCATGACTTTCCCAATACAAAAGTTCACCGGAGATGACTTTTCCCATACAAAAGTTCACCGGGCATGACTTTCCCAATACAAAAGTTCACCGGGCATGACTTTGCCAATACAAAAGTTCACCGGGCATGACTTTCCCAATACAAAAGTTCACCGGGCATGACTTTCCCAATACAAAAGTTCACCGGGCATGACTTTCCCCATACAAAAGTTCACCGGGCATGAATTTCCCAATACAAATGTTCACCGGGCATGACTTTGCCAATACAAAAGTTCACCGGGCATGACTTTCCCAATACAAAAGTTCACCGGGCATGACTTTCCCAATACAAAAGTTTACCGGGCATGACTTTCCCAATACAAAAGTTCACCGGGCATGACTTTCCCAATACAAAAGTTCACCGGGCATGACTTTCCCAATACAAAAGTTCACCGGAGATGACTTTCCCAATACAAAAGTTCACCGGGCATGACTTTCCCAATACAAAAGTTCACCGGGCATGACTTTCCCAATACAAAAGTTCACCGGGCATGACTTTTTCAATACAAAAGTTCACCGGAGATGACTTTTCCCATACAAAATTTCACCGGGCATGACTTTCCCAATACAAAAGTTCACCGGGCATGACTTTCCCAATACAAAAGTTCGCCAGGCATGACTTTCCCAATACAAAAGTTCACCGGGCATGACTTTCCCAATACAAAAGTTCACCGGGCATGACTTTCCCAATACAAAAGTTCACCGGAGATGACTTCCCCAATACAAAAGTTCACCGAAGATGACTTTTCCCATACAAAAGTTCACCGGAGATGACTTTCCAATACAAAAGTTCACCGGGCATGACTTTCCCAATACAAAAGTTCACCGGGCATGACTTTCTCAATACAAAATTTCACCGGGCATGAATTTCCCAATACAAAAGTTCACCGGAGATGACTTTCCCAATACAAAAGTTCACCGGGAATGACTTTCCCAGTACAAAAGTTCACCGGGCATGACTTTCCCAATACAAAAGTTCACCGGGCATGACTTTCCTAATACAAAAGTTCACCAGGCATAACTTTTCCCATACAAAAGTTCACCGGAGATGACTTTTCCCATACAAAAGTTCACCGGAGATGACTTTCCCAATACAAAAGTTCACCGGAGATGACTTTCCCAATACAAAAGTTCACCGGGCATGACTTTCTCAATACAAAAGTTCACCGGGCATGAATTTCCCAATACAAATGTTCACCGGGCATGAATTTCCCAATACAAATGTTCACCGGGCATGACTTTCCCAATACAAAAGTTCACCGCGCATGACTTTCCCAATACAAAAGTTCACCGGGCATGACTTTCCCAATACAAAAGTTCACCGGGCATGACTTTCCCAATACAAAAGTTCACCGGGCATGACTTTCCCAATACAAAAGTTCACCGGGCATGACTTTCCTAATACAAAAGTTCACCAGGCATGACTTTTCCCATACAAAAGTTCACCGGGCATGGCTTTCCCAATACAAAAGTTCACCGGGCACGACTTTCTCAATACAAAAGTTCACCGGGCATGACTTTCCCAATACAAAAGTTCACCGGGCATGACTTTCCCAATACAAAACTTCACCGGGCATGACTTTCCCAATACAAAAGTTCACCGGGCATGACTTTCCCAATATAAATGTTCACCGGGCATGACTTTCCCAATACATAAGTTCACCGGAGATGACTTTTCCCATACAAAAGTTCACCGGGCATGACTTTCCCAATACAAAAGTTCACCGGGCATGACTTTCCCAATACAAAAGTTCACCGGGCATGACTTTCCCAATACAAAAGTTCACCGGAGATGACTTTCCCAATACAAAAGTTCACCGGGCATGACTTTCCCAATACAAAAGTTCACCGGGCATGACTTTTCCCATACAAAAGTTCACCGGGCATGGCTTTCCCAATACAAAAGTTCACCGGAGATGACTTTTCCCATACAAAAGTTCACCGGAGATGACTTTCCCAATACAAAAGTTCACCGGGCATGACTTTCCCAATACAAAAGTTCACCGGGCATGACTTTCCCAATACAAAAGTTCACCGGGCATGACTTTCCCAATACAAGAGTTCACCGGGCATGACTTTCCCAATATAAATGTTCACCGGGCATGACTTTCCCAATACATAAGTTCACCGGAGATGACTTTTCCCATACAAAAGTTCACCGGGCATGACTTTCCCAATACAAAAGTTCACCGGGCATGACTTTCCCAATACAAAAGTTCACCGGGCATGACTTTCCCAATACAAAAGTTCACAGGGCATGACTTTCCCAATACAAATGTTCACCGGGCATGACTTTCCCAATACAGAAGTTCACCAGGCATGACTTTCCCAATACGAAAGTTCACCGGAGATGACTTTCCCAATACAAAAGTTCACCGGGCATGACTTTCCTAATACAAAAGTTCACCAGGCATGACTTTTCCCATACAAAAGTTCACCGGGCATGACTTTCCCAATACAAAAGTTCACCGGAGATGACTTTTCCCATACAAAAGTTCACCGGAGATGACTTTCCCAATACAAAAGTTCACCGGGCATGACTTTTCCCATACAAAAGTTCACCGGGCATGGCTTTCCCAACACAAAAGTTCACCGGGCATGAATTTCCCAATACAAAAGTTCACCGGGCATGACTTTCCCAATACAAAAGTTCACCGGGCATGACTTTGCCAATACAAAAGTTCACCGGAGATGACTTTCCCAATACAAAAGTTCACCGGGCATGACTTTGCC
Organism: Musca autumnalis; assembly: GCF_047663935.1. NCBI lineage: Eukaryota > Metazoa > Arthropoda > Insecta > Diptera > Muscidae > Musca > Musca autumnalis. The sequence goes on along the minus strand of NW_027411860.1, from coordinate 80,021 downwards.
AATACAAAAGTTCACCGGGCATGACTTTCCCAATACAAAAGTTCACCGGGCCTGACTTTCCCAATACAAAAGTTCACCGGGCATGAATTTCCCAATACAAATGTTCACCGGGCATGACTTTCCCAATACAAAAGTTTACCGGGCATGACTTTCCCAATACAAAAGTTCACCGGGCATGACTTTCCCAATACAAAAGTTCACCGGGCATGACTTTCCCAATACAAAAGTTCACCGGAGATGACTTTCCCAATACAAAAGTTCACCGGGCATGACTTTCCCAATACAAAAGTTCACCGGGCATGACTTTCCCAATACAAAAGTTCACCGGGCATGACTTTTTCAATACAAAAGTTCACCGGAGATGACTTTTCCCATACAAAATTTCACCGGGCATGACTTTCCCAATACAAAAGTTCACCGGGCATGACTTTCCCAATACAAAAGTTCGCCAGGCATGACTTTCCCAATACAAAAGTTCACCGGGCATGACTTTCCCAATACAAAAGTTCACCGGGCATGACTTTCCCAATACAAAAGTTCACCGGAGATGACTTCCCCAATACAAAAGTTCACCGAAGATGACTTTTCCCATACAAAAGTTCACCGGAGATGACTTTCCAATACAAAAGTTCACCGGGCATGACTTTCCCAATACAAAAGTTCACCGGGCATGACTTTCTCAATACAAAATTTCACCGGGCATGAATTTCCCAATACAAAAGTTCACCGGAGATGACTTTCCCAATACAAAAGTTCACCGGGAATGACTTTCCCAGTACAAAAGTTCACCGGGCATGACTTTCCCAATACAAAAAATCACCGGGCATGACTTTCCCAATACAAATGTTCACCGGGCATGACTTTCCCAATACAAAAGTTCACCGGGCATGACTTTCCCAATACAAAAGTTCACCGGGCATGACTTTCCCAATACAAAAGTTCACCGGAGATGACTTTCCCAATACAAAAGTTCACCGGGCATGACTTTCCCAATACAAAAGTTCACCGGGCACGAATTTCCCAATACAAATGTTCACCGGAGATGACTTTCCCAATACAAAAGTTCACCGGGCATGACTTTCCCAATACAAAAGTTCACCGGGCATGACTTTCCCAATACAAAAGTTCACCGGGCATGACTTTCCCAATACAAAAGTTCACCGGAGATGACTTTCCCAATACAAAAGTTCACCGGAGATGACTTTCCCAATACAAAAGTTCACCGGGCATGACTTTCCCAATACAAAAGTTCACCGGGCATGACTTTCCCAATACAAAAGTTCACCGGGCATGACTTTCTCAATACAAAAGTTCACCGGGCATGACTTTCCCAATACAAAAGTTCACCGGGCATGACTTTCCCAATACAAAAGTTCACCGGAGATGACTTTCCCAATACAAAAGTTCACCGGGCATGACTTTCCCAATACAAAAGTTCACCGGGCATGAATTTCCCAATACAAATGTTCACCGGAGATGACTTTCCCAATACAAAAGTTCACCGGGCATGACTTTCCCAATACAAAAGTTCACCGGGCATGACTTTCCCAATACAAAAGTTCACCGGGCATGACTTTCTCAATACAAAAGTTCACCGGGCATGACTTTCCCAATACAAAAGTTCGACGGAGATGACTTTCCCAATACAAAAGTTCACCTGGCACGACTTTCCCAATACAAAAGTTCACAGGGCATGACTTTCCCAATACAAAAGTTCACCGGGCATGACTTTCCTAATACAAAAGTTCACCGGGCATGACTTTCCCAATACAAAAGTTCACCGGGCATGACTTTCCCAATACAAAAGTTCACCGGGCATGACTTTCCCAATACAAAAGTTCACCGGGCATGAATTTCCCAATACAAATGTTCACCGGGCATGACTTTGCCAATACAAAAGTTCACCGGAGATGACTTTCCCAATACAAAAGTTCACCGGGCATGACTTTCCCAATACAAAAGTTCACCGGGCATGACTTTCCCAATACAAAAGTTCACCGGGCATGACTTTCCCAATACAAACGTTCACCGGGCATGACTTTCCCAATACAAAAGTTCACCGGGCATGACTTTCCCCATACAAAAGTTCACCGGGCATGAATTTCCCAATACAAATGTTCACCGGGCATGACTTTGCCAATACAAAAGTTCACCGGGCATGACTTTCCCAATACAAAAGTTCACCGGGCATGACTTTCCCAATACAAAAGTTCACCGGAGATGACTTTCCCAATACAAAAGTTCACCGGAGATGACTTTCCCAATACAAAAGTTCACCGGGCATGACTTTCCTAATACAAAAGTTCACCGGGCATGACTTTCTCAATACAAAAGTTCACCGGGCATGAATTTCCCAATACAAATGTTCACCGGGCATGAATTTCCCAATACAAATGTTCACCGGAGATGACTTTCCCAATACAAAAGTTCACCGGGCATGACTTTCCCAATACAAAAGTTCACCGGGCATGAATTTCCCAATACAAATGTTCACCGGAGATGACTTTCCCAATACAAAAGTTCACCGGGCATGACTTTCCCAATACAAAAGTTCACCGGGCATGGCTTTCCCAACACAAAAGTTCACCGGGCATGACTTTCCCAATACAAAAGTTCACCGGGCATGACTTTCCCAATACAAAAGTTCACCGGAGATGACTTCCCTAATACAAAAGTTCACCGGAGATGACTTTCCCAATACAAAAGTTCACCGGGCATGACTTTCCCAATACCAAAGTTCACCGGGCATGAATTTCCCAATACAAATGTTCACCGGAGATGACTTTCCCAATACAAAAGTTCACCGGGCATGACTTTCCCAATACAAAAGTTCACCGGGCATGGCTTTCCCAACACAAAAGTTCACCGGGCATGACTTTCCCAATACAAAAGTTCACCGGGCATGACTTTCCCAATACAAAAGTTCACCGGAGATGACTTCCCCAACACAAAAGTTCACCGGGCATGACTTTTCCCATACAAAAGTTCACCGGGCATGGCTTTCCCAACACAAAAGTTCACCGGGCATGACTTTCCCAATACAAAAGTTCACCGGGCATGACTTTCCCAATACAAAAGTTCACCGGGCATGACTTTGCCAATACAAAAGTTCACCGGGCATGACTTTCCCAATACAAAAGTTCACCGGGCATGACTTTCCCAATACAAAAGTTCACCGGGCATGACTTTCCCAATACAAAAGTTCACCGGAGATGACTTTTCCCATACAAAAGTTCACCGGGCATGACTTTCCCAATACAAATGTTCACCGGGCATGACTTTCCCAATACAAAAGTTCACCGGGCATGACTTTCCCAATACAAAAGTTCACCGGAGATGACTTTTCCCATACAAAAGTTCACCGGGCATGACTTTCCCAATACAAAAGTTCACCGGGCATGACTTTGCCAATACAAAAGTTCACCGGGCATGACTTTCCCAATACAAAAGTTCACCGGGCATGACTTTCCCAATACAAAAGTTCACCGGGCATGACTTTCCCCATACAAAAGTTCACCGGGCATGAATTTCCCAATACAAATGTTCACCGGGCATGACTTTGCCAATACAAAAGTTCACCGGGCATGACTTTCCCAATACAAAAGTTCACCGGGCATGACTTTCCCAATACAAAAGTTCACCGGAGATGACTTTCCCAATACAAAAGTTCACCGGAGATGACTTTCCCAATACAAAAGTTCACCGGAGATGACTTTTCCCATACAAAAGTTCACCGGGCATGACTTTCCCAATACAAATGTTCACCGGGCATGACTTTCCCAATACAAAAGTTCACCGGGCATGACTTTCTCAATACAAAAGTTCACCGGAGATGACTTTTCCCATACAAAAGTTCACCGGGCATGACTTTCCCAATACAAAAGTTCACCGGGCATGACTTTGCCAATACAAAAGTTCACCGGGCATGACTTTCCCAATACAAAAGTTCACCGGGCATGACTTTCCCAATACAAAAGTTCACCGGGCATGACTTTCCCCATACAAAAGTTCACCGGGCATGAATTTCCCAATACAAATGTTCACCGGGCATGACTTTGCCAATACAAAAGTTCACCGGGCATGACTTTCCCAATACAAAAGTTCACCGGGCATGACTTTCCCAATACAAAAGTTCACCGGAGATGACTTTCCCAATACAAAAGTTCACCGATGATGACTTTCCCAATACAAAAGTTCACCGGGCATGACTTTCCTAATACAAAAGTTCACCGGGCATGACTTTCTCAATACAAAAGTTCACCGGGCATGAATTTCCCAATACAAATGTTCACCGGGCATGAATTTCCCAATACAAATGTTCACCGGAGATGACTTTCCCAATACAAAAGTTCACCGGTCATGACTTTCCCAATACAAATGTTCACCGGGCATGAATTTCCCAATACAAATGTTCACCGGAGATGACTTTCCCAATACAAAAGTTCACCGGGCATGACTTTCCCAATACAAAAGTTCACCGGGCATGGCTTTCCCAACACAAAAGTTCACCGGGCATGACTTTCCCAATACAAAAGTTCACCGGGCATGACTTTCCCAATACAAAAGTTCACCGGAGATGACTTCCCTAATACAAAAGTTCACCGGAGATGACTTTCCCAATACAAAAGTTCACCGGGCATGACTTTCCCAATACCAAAGTTCACCGGGCATGAATTTCCCAATACAAATGTTCACCGGAGATGACTTTCCCAATACAAAAGTTCACCGGGCATGACTTTCCCAATACAAAAGTTCACCGGGCATGGCTTTCCCAACACAAAAGTTCACCGGGCATGACTTTCCCAATACAAAAGTTCACCGGGCATGACTTTCCCAATACAAAAGTTCACCGGAGATGACTTCCCCAACACAAAAGTTCACCGGGCATGACTTTTCCCATACAAAAGTTCACCGGGCATGGCTTTCCCAACACAAAAGTTCACCGGGCATGACTTTCCCAATACAAAAGTTCACCGGGCATGACTTTCCCAATACAAAAGTTCACCGGGCATGACTTTGCCAATACAAAAGTTCACCGGGCATGACTTTCCCAATACAAAAGTTCACCGGGCATGACTTTCCCAATACAAAAGTTCACCGGGCATGACTTTCCCAATACAAAAGTTCACCGGAGATGACTTTTCCCATACAAAAGTTCACCGGGCATGACTTTCCCAATACAAATGTTCACCGGGCATGACTTTCCCAATACAAAAGTTCACCGGGCATGACTTTCCCAATACAAAAGTTCACCGGAGATGACTTTTCCCATACAAAAGTTCACCGGAGATGACTTTCCTAATACAAAAGTTCACCGGGCATGACTTTCCCAATAAAAAAGTTCACCGGGCATGAATTTCCCAATACAAATGTTCACCGGGCATGACTTTGCCAATACAAAAGTTCACCGGAGATGAATTTCCCAATACAAAAGTTCACCGGGCATGACTTTCCCAATACAAAAGTTCACCGGGCATGACTTTCCCAATACAAAAGTTCACCGGGCATGACTTTCCCAATACAAAAGTTCACCGGAGATGACTTTCCCAATACAAAAGTTCACCGGGCATGACTTTCCCAATACAAAAGTTCACCGGGCATGACTTTCCCAATACAAATGTTCACCGGGCATGACTTTGCCAATACAAAAGTTCACCGGGCATGACTTTCCCAATACGAAAGTTCACCGGGCATGACTTTCCCAATACAAAAGTTCACCGGAGATGGCTTTCCCAATACAATACAAAAAATCACCGGAGATGACTTTCCCAATACAAAAGTTCACCATGCATGACTTTCCCAATACAAAAGTTCACCGGGCATGACTTTCCCAATACAAAAGTTCACCGGAGATGACTTTTCCCATACAAAAGTTCACCGGAGATGACTTTCCCAATACAAAAGTTCACCGGGCATGACTTTCCCAATAAAAAAGTTCACCGGGCATGAATTTCCCAATACAAATGTTCACCGGGCATGACTTTGCCAATACAAAAGTTCACCGGAGATGAATTTCCCAATACAAAAGTTCACCGGGCATGACTTTCCCAATACAAAAGTTCACCGGGCATGATTTTCCCAATACAAAAGTTCACCGGGCATGACTTTCCCAATACAAAAGTTCACCGGAGATGACTTTCCCAATACAAAAAATCACCGGAGATGACTTTCCCAATACAAAAAATCACCGGAGATGACTTTCCCAATACAAAAGTTCACCGGGCATGACTTTCCCAATACAAAAGTTCACCGGAGATGACTTTCCCAATACAAAAGTTCACCGGAGATGACTTTGCCAATACAAAAGTTCACCGGGCATGACTTTCCCAATACAAAAGTTCACCGGGCATGACTTTCCCAATATAAATGTTCACCGGGCATGACTTTCCCAATACAAAAGTTCACCGGGCATGACTTTCCCAATACGAAAGTTCACCGGAGATGACTTTCCCAATACAAAAGTTCACCGGGCATGACTTTCCTAATACAAAGGTTCACCAGGCATGACTTTTCCCATACAAAAGTTCACCGGAGATGACCTTCTCAATACAAAAGTTCACCGGGCATGACTTTCCCAATACAAAAGTTCACCGGAGATGACTTTCCCAATACAAAAGTTCACCGGAGATGACTTTCCCAATACAAAAGTTCACCGGGCATGACTTTCCCAATACAAAAGTTCACCGGGCATGACTTTGCCAATACAAAAGTTCACCGGAGATGGCTTTCCCAATACAACAGTTCACCGGGCATGACTTTCCCAATACAAAAGTTCACCGGGCATGACTTTCCCAATACAAAAGTTCACCGGAGATGGCTTTCCCAATACAACAGTTCACCGGGCATGACTTTCCCAATACAAAAGTTCACCGGAGATGACTTTCCCAATACAAAAGTTCACCGGGCATGACTTTCCCAATACAAAAGTTCACCGGGCATGACTTTCCCAATACAAAAGTTCACCGGGCATGACATTCCCAATACAAAAGTTCACCGGGCATGAGTTTCCCAATACAAAAGTTCACCGGGCATGACTTTCCCAATAAAAAAGTTCACCGGGCATGACTTTGCCAATACAAAAGTTCACCGGGCATGACTTTCCCAATACAAAAGTTCACCGGGCATGACTTTCCCAATACGAAAGTTCACCGGAGATGACTTTCCCAATACAAAAGTTCACCGGAGATGGCTTTCCCAATACAAAAGTTCACCGGGCATGACTTTCTCAATACAAAAGTTCACCGGGCATGAATTTCCCAATACAAATATTCACCGGGCATGACTTTGCCAATACAAAAGTTCACCGGAGATGACTTTCCCAATACAAAAGTTCACCGGGCATGACTTTCCCAATACAAAAGTTCACCGGGCATGACTTTCCCAATACAAAAGTTCACCGGAGATGACTTTTCCAATACAAAAGTTCACCGGGCATGGCTTTCCCAACACAAAAGTTCACCGGGCATGACTTTCCCAATAAAAAAGTTCACCGGGCATGACTTTCCCAATACAAAAGTTCACCGGGCATGACTTTCCCAATACAAATGTTCACCGGGCATGACTTTCCTAGTACAAAAGTTCACCGGGCATGACTTTCCCAATACAAAAGTTCACCGGGCATGACTTTCCCAATACAAAAGTTCACCGGGCATGACTTTGCCAATACAAAAGTTCACCGGAGATGGCTTTCCCAATACAAAAGTTCACCGGGCATTACTTTCCCAATACAAAAGTTCACCGGGCATGACTTTCCCAATACAAAATTTCACCGGAGATGACTTTCCCAATACAAAAGTTCACCGGGCATGAATTTCCCAATACAAATGTTCACCGGGCATGACTTTGCCAATACAAAAGTTCACCGGAGATGACTTTCCCAATACAAAAGTTCACCGGGCATGACTTTCCCAATACAAAAGTTCACCGGGCATGACTTTCCCAATACAAATGTTCACCGGACATGACTTTCCCAATACAAAAGTTCACCGGAGATGACTTTCCCAATACAAAAGTTCACCGGGCATGACTTTCCCAATACAAAAGTTCACCGGGCATGACTTTGCCAATACAAAAGTTCACCGGAGATGGCTTTCCCAATACAAAAGTTCACCGGGCATGACTTTCCCAATACAAAAGTTCACCGGGCATGACTTTCCCAATACAAAAGTTCACCGGAGATGACTTTCCCAATACAAAAGTTCACCGGGCATGAATTTCCCAATACAAATGTTCACCGGGCATGACTTTGCCAATACAAAAGTTCACCGGAGATGACTTTCCCAATACAAAAGTTCACCGGGCATGACTTTCCCAATACAAAAGTTCACCGGGCATGACTTTCCCAATACAAAAGTTCACCGGGCATGACTTTCCCAATACAAAAGTTCACCGGAGATGACTTTCCCAATTCAAAAGTTCACCGGGCATGACTTTCCCAATACAAAAGTTCACCGGGCATGACTTTCTCAATACAAAAGTTCACCGGGCATGACTTTCCCAATACAAAAGTTCACCGGGCATGACTTTCCCAATACATAAGTTCACCGGAGATGACTTTTCCCATTACAAAAGTTCACCGGGCATGACTTTCCCAACACAAAAGTTCACCGGGCATGACTTTCCCAATACAAAAGTTCACCGGAGATGACTTTCCCAATACAAAAGTTCACCGGGCATGAATTTCCCAATACAAATGTTCACCGGGCATGACTTTGCCAATACAAAAGTTCACCGGAGATGACTTTCCCAATACAAAAGTTCACCGGGCATGAATTTCCCAATACAAATGTTCACCGGGCATGACTTTGCCAATACAAATGTTCACCGGGCATGACTTTCCCAATACAAAATTCACCGGGCATGACTTTCCCAGTACAAAAGTTAACCGGGCATGACTTTCTCAATACAAAAGTTCACCGGGCATGACTTTCCCAATACAAAAGTTCACCGGGCATGACTTTCCCAATACAAAAGTTCACCGGGCATGACTTTCCCAATACATAAGTTCACCGGAGATGACTTTTCCCATTACAAAAGTTCACCGGGCATGACTTTCCCAATACAAAAGTTCACCGGAGATGACTTTCCCAATACAAAAGTTCACCGGGCATGAATTTCCCAATACAAATGTTCACCGGGCATGACTTTGCCAATACAAAAGTTCACCGGAGATGACTTTCCCAATACAAAAGTTCACCGGAGATGTCTTTCCCAATACAAAAGTTCACCGGGCATGACTTTCCCAATACAAAAGTTCACCGGGCATGACTTTCCCAATACAAAAGTTCACCGGGCATGACTTTCCCAATACAAAAGTTCACCGGAGATGACTTTCCCAATTCAAAAGTTCACCGGGCATGACTTTCCCAATACAAAAGTTCACCGGGCATGACTTTCCCAATACGAAAGTTCACCGGAGATGACTTTCCCAATACAAAAGTTCACCGGGCATGACTTTCTCAAAGTTCACCGGGCATGAATTTCCCAATACAAATGTTCACCGGGCATGACTTTGCCAATACAAATGTTCACCGGGCATGACTTTCCCAATACAAAAGTTCACCGGGCATGACTTTCCCAATACAAAAGTTCACCGGGCATGACTTTCCCAATACAAAAGTTCACCGGAGATGACTTTTCCAATACAAAAGTTCACCGGGCATGAATTTCCCAATACAAATGTTCACCGGGCATGACTTTGCCAATACAAATGTTCACCGGGCATGACTTTCCCAATACAAAAGTTCACCGGGCATGACTTTCCCAGTACAAAAGTTCACCGGGCATGACTTTCCCAATACAAAAGTTCACCGGGCATGACTTTCCCAATACAAAAGTTCACCGGAGATGACTTTTCCAATACAAAAGTTCACCGGGCATGACTTTCCCAATACAAAAGTTCACCGGGCATGACTTTCCCAATACAAATGTTCACCGGGCATGACTTTCCCAGTACAAAAGTTCACCGGGCATGACTTTCCCAATACAAAAGTTCACCGGGCATGACTTTCCCAATACAAAAGTTCACCGGGCATGACTTTGCCAATACAAAAGTTCACCGGAGATGGCTTTCCCAATACAAAAGTTCACCGGGCATGACTTTCCCAATACAAAAGTTCACCGGGCATGGCTTTCCCAATACAAAAGTTCACCGGAGATGACTTTCCCAATACAAAAGTTCACCGGGCATGAATTTCCCAATACAAATGTTCACCGGGCATGACTTTGCCAATACAAAAGTTCACCGGAGATGACTTTGGCAATACAAAAGTTCACCGGGCATGACTTTCCCAATACAAAAGTTCACCGGGCATGACTTTCCCAATACAAAAGTTCACCGGAGATGACTTTTCCAATACAAAAGTTCACCGGGCATGGCTTTCCCAACACAAAAGTTCACCGGGCATGACTTTCCCAATACAAAAGTTCACCGGGCATGACTTTCCCAATACAAAAGTTCACCGGGAATGACTTTCCCAATACAAATGTTCACCGGGCATGACTTTCCCAGTACAAAAGTTCACCGGGCATGACTTTCCCAATACAAAAGTTCACCGGGCATGACTTTCCCAATACAAGAGTTCACCGGGCATGACTTTGCCAATACAAAAGTTCACCGGAGATGGCTTTCCCAATACAAAAGTTCACCGGGCATGACTTTCCCAATACAAAAGTTCACCGGGCATGACTTTCCCAATACAAAAGTTCACCGGAGATGACTTTCCCAATACAAAAGTTCACCGGGCATGAATTTCCCAATACAAATGTTCACCGGGCATGACTTTGCCAATACAAAAGTTCACCGGAGATAACTTTCCCAATACAAAAGTTCACCGGGCATGACTTTCCCAATACAAAAGTTCACCGGGCATGACTTTCCCAATACAAATGTTCACCGGGCATGACTTTCCCAATACAAAAGTTCACCGGAGATGACTTTCCCAATACAAAAGTTCACCGGGCATGACTTTCCCAATACAAAAGTTCACCGGGCATGACTTTGCCAATACAAAAGTTCACCGGAGATGGCTTTCCCAATACAAAAGTTCACCGGGCATGACTTTCCCAATAAAAAAGTTCACCGGAGATGACTTTCCCAATACAAAAGTTCACCGGGCATGAATTTCCCAATACCTATGTTCACCGGGCATGACTTTGCCAATACAAAAGTTCACCTGAGATGACTTTCCCAATACAAAAGTTCACCGGGCATGACTTTCCCAATACAAAAGTTCACCGGGCATGACTTTCCCAATACAAAAGTTCACCGGGCATGACTTTCCCAATACAAAAGTTCACCGGAGATGACTTTCCCAATACAAAAGTTCACCGGGCATGACTTTCCCAATACAAAAGTTCACCGGGCATGACTTTCTCAATACAAAAGTTCACCGGGCATGACTTTCCCAATACAAAAGTTCACCGGGCATGACTTTCCCAATACATAAGTTCACCGGCGATGATTTTTCCCATTACAAAAGTTCTCCGGGCATGACTTTCCCAATACAAAAGTTCACCGGGCATGACTTTCCCAATACAAAAGTTCACCGGGCATGACTTTCCCAATACAAAAGTTCACCGGGCATGACTTTGCCAATACAAAAGTTCACCGGGAATGACTTTCCCAATACAAAAGTTCACCAGGCATGACTTTCCCAATACGAAAGTTCACCAGGCATGACTTTCCCAATACAAAAGTTCACCGGAGATGGCTTTCCCAATACAAAAGTTCACCGGGCATGACTTTCTCAATACAAAAGTTCACCGGGCATGAATTTCCCAATACAAATGTTCACCGGGCATGACTTTGCCAATACAAAAGTTCACCGGAGATGACTTTCCCAATACAAAAGTTCACCGGGCATGACTTTCCCAATACAAAAGTTCACCGGGCATGACTTTCCCAATACAAAAGTTCACCGGAGATGACTTTCCCAATACAAAAGTTCACCGGGCATGACTTTCCCAATACAAAAGTTCACCGGGCATGACTTTCCCAATACAAAAGTTCACCGGGCATGACTTTCCCAATACAAAAGTTCACCGGGCATGACTTTCCCAATACAAAAGTTCACCGGGCATGACTTTCCCAATACAAAAGTTCACCGGGCATGACTTTCCCAATACAAAAGTTCACCGGGCATGACTTTGCCAATACAAAAGTTCACCGGGCATGACTTTCCCAATACAAAAGTTCACCGGGCATGACTTTCCCAATACGAAAGTTCACCGGAGATGACTTTCCCAATACAAAAGTTCACCGGAGATGGCTTTCCCAATACAAAAGTTCACCGGGCATGACTTTCTCAATACAAAAGTTCACCGGGCATGACTTTCCCAGTACAAAAGTTCACCGGGCATGACTTTCCCAATACAAAAGTTCACCGGGCATGACTTTCCCAATACAAAAATTCACCGGGCATGACTTTGCCAATACAAAAGTTCACCGGAGATGGCTTTCCCAATACAAAACTTCACCGGGCATGACTTTCCCAATACAAAAGTTCACTGGGCATGGCTTTCCCAATACAAAAGTTCACCGGAGATGACTTTCCCAATACAAAAGTTCACCGGGCATGAATTTCCCAATACAAATGTTCACCGGGCATGACTTTGCCAATACAAAAGTTCACCGGAGATGACTTTCCCAATACAAAAGTTCACCGGGCATGACTTTCCCAATACAAAAGTTCACCGGGCATGACTTTCCCAATACAAATGTTCACCGGGCATGACTTTCCCAATACAAAAGTTCACCGGAGATGACTTTCCCAATACAAAAGTTCGCCGGGCATGACTTTCTCAATACAAAAGTTCACCGGGCATGACTTTGCCAATACAAAAGTTCACCGGAGATGGCTTTCCCAATACAAAAGTTCACCGGGCATGACTTTCCCAATACAAAAGTTCACGGGGCATGACTTTCCCAATACAAAAGTTCACCGGAGATGACTTTCCCAACACAAAAGTTCACCGGGCATGAATTTCCCAATACAAATGTTCACCGGGCATGACTTTGCCAATACAAAAGTTCACCGGAGATGACTTTCCCAATACAAAAGTTCACCGAGCATGACTTTCCCAATACAAAAGTTCACCGGGCATGACTTTCCCAATACAAAAGTTAACCGGGCATGACTTTCCCAATACAAAAGTTCACCGGAGATGTCTTTCTCAATACAAAAGTTCACCGGGCATGACTTTTCCCAATACAAAAGTTCACCGGGCATGACTTTCTCAATACAAAAGTTCACCGGGCATGACTTTCCCAATACAAAAGTTCACCGGGCATGACTTTCCCAATACATAAGTTCACCGGAGATGACTTTTCCCATTACAAAAGTTCACCGGGCATGACTTTCCCAATACAAAAGTTCACCGGGCATGACTTTCCCAATACAAAAGTTCACCGGGCATGACTTTCCCAATACAAAAGTTCACCGGGCATGACTTTGCCAATACAAAAGTTCACCGGGCATGACTTTCCCAATACAAAAGTTCACCGGGCATGACTTTCCCAATACGAAAGTTCACCGGAGATGACTTTCCCAATACAAAAGTTCACCGGGCATGACTTTCTCAATACAAAAGTTCACCGGGCATGAATTTCCCAATACAAATGTTCACCGGGCATGACTTTGCCAATACAAAAGTTCACCGGAGATGACTTTCCCAATACAAAAGTTCACCGGGCATGACTTTCCCAATACAAAAGTTCACCGGGCATGACTTTCCCAATACAAAAGTTCACCGGAGATGACTTTTCCAATACAAAAGTTCACCGGGCATGGCTTTCCCAACACAAAAGTTCACCGGGCATGACTTTCCCAATACAAAAGTTCACCGGGCATGACTTTCCCAATACAAAAGTTCACCGGGCATGACTTTCCCAATACAAATGTTCACCGGGCATGACTTTCCCAGTACAAAAGTTCACCGGGCATGACTTTCCCAATACAAAAGTTCACCGGGCATGACTTTCCCAATACAAAAGTTCACCGGGCATGACTTTGCCAATACAAAAGTTCACCGGAGATGGCTTTCCCAATACAAAAGTTCACCGGGCATGACTTTCCCAACACAAAAGTTCACCGGGCATGGCTTTCCCAATACAAAAGTTCACCGGGCATGGCTTTCCCAATACAAAAGTTCACCGGAGATGACTTTCCCAATACAAAAGTTTACCGGGCATGAATTTCCCAATACAAATGTTCACCGGGCATGACTTTGCCAACACAAAAGTTCACCGGAGATGACTTTCCCAATACAAAAGTTCACCGGGCATGACTTTCCCAATACAAAAGTTCACCGGGCATGACTTTCCCAATACAAAAGTTCACCGGGCATGACTTTTCCAATACAAAAGTTCACCGGGCATGGCTTTCCCAACACAAAAGTTCACCGGGCATGACTTTCCCAATACAAAAGTTCACCGGGCATGACTTTCCCAATACAAAAGTTCACCGGGCATGACTTTCCCAATACAAATGTTCACCGGGAATGACTTTCCCAGTACAAAAGTTCACCGGGCATGACTTTCCCAATACAAAAGTTCACCGGGCATGACTTTCCCAATACAAAAGTTCACCGGGCATGACTTTCCTAATACAAAAGTTCACCAGGCATGACTTTTCCCATACAAAAGTTCACCGGAGATGACTTTTCCCATACAAAAGTTCACCGGGCATGACTTTCCCAATACAAATGTTCACCGGGCATGACTTTCCCAATACAAAAGTTCACCGGGCATGACTTTCCCAATACAAAAGTTCACCGGGCATGACTTCCCCAATACAAAAGTTCACCGGAGATGACTTCCCCAATACAAAAGTTCACCGGAGATGACTTTCCCAATACAAAAGTTCACCGGGCATGACTTTCCTAATACAAAAGTTCACCAGGCATGACTTTTCCCAATACAAAAGTTCACCGGGCATGACTTTCCCAATACAAAAGTTCACCGGAGATGACTTTCCCAATACAAAAAATCATCGGAAATGACTTTCCCAATACAAAAGTTCACCGGGCATGACTTTCCCAATACAAAAGTTCACCGGAGATGACTTTTCCCATACAAAAGTTCACCGGAGATGACTTTCCTAATACAAAAGTTCACCAGGCATAACTTTTCCCAATACAAAAGTTCACCGGGCATGACTTTCCCAATACAAAAGTTCACCGGGCATGACTTTCCCAATACGAAAGTTCACCGGGCATGACTTTCCCAATACAAAAGTTCACCGGGCATGACTTTCCCAATACGTAAGTTCACCGGGCATGACTTTCCCAATACAAAAGTTCACCGGGCATGAATTTCCCAATACAAAAGTTCACCGGGCATGACTTTCCCAATACAAAAGTTCACCGGAGATGACTTTCCCAATACAAAAGTTCACCGGGCATGAATTTCCCAATACAAATTTTCACCGGGCATGACTTTCCCAATACAAAAGTTCACCGGAGATGACTTTCCCAATACAAAAGTTCACCGGGCATGACTTTCCCAATACAAAAGTTCACCGGGCATGACTTTGCCAATACAAAAGTTCACCGGAGATGGCTTTCCCAATACAAAAGTTCACCGGGCATGAATTTCCCAATACAAATGTTCACCGGGCATGACTTTGCCAATACAAAAGTTCACCGGAGATGACTTTCCCAATACAAAAGTTCACCGGGCATGACTTTCCCAATACAAAAGTTCACCGGAGATGACTTTCCCAATACAAAAGTTCACCGGGCATGACTTTCCCAATACAAAAGTTCACCGGGCATGACTTTCCCAATACAAAAGTTCACCGGGCATGACTTTGCCAATACAAAAGTTCTCCGGGCATGACTTTCCCAATACAAAAAAATCACCGGAGATGACTTTTCCCATACAAAAGTTCACCGGAGATGACTTTTCCCATACAAAAGTTCACCGGAGATGACTTTCCCAATACAAAAGTTCACCGGGCATGACTTTCCCAATAAAAAAGTTCACCGGGCATGAATTTCCCAATACAAATGTTCACCGGGCATGACTTTGCCAATACAAAAGTTCACCGGAGATGACTTTCCCAATACAAATGTTCACCGGGCATGACTTTTCCCATACAAAAGTTCACCGGAGATGACTTTTCCCATACAAAAGTTCACCGGGCATGACTTTCCCAATACAAAAGTTCACCGGAGATGAATTTTCCCATACAAAAGTTCACCGGAGATGACTTTCCCAATACAAAAGTTCACCGGGCATGACTTTCCCAATAAAAAAGTTCACCGGGCATGAATTTCCCAATACAAATGTTCACCGGGCATGACTTTGCCAATACAAAAGTTCACCGGAGATGACTTTCCCAATACAAAAGTTCACCGGGCATGACTTTCCCAATACAAAAGTTCACCGGGCATGAATTTCCCAATACAAATGTTCACCGGGCATGACTTTGCCAATACAAAAGTTCACCGGAGATGACTTTCCCAATACAAAAGTTCACCGGAGATGACTTTCCCAATACAAAAGTTCACCGGGCATGACTTTCCCAATAAAAAAGTTCACCGGGCATGAATTTCCCAATACAAATGTTCACCGGGCATGACTTTGCCAATACAAAAGTTCACCGGAGATGACTTTCCCAATACAAAAGTTCACCGGGCATGAATTTCCCAATACAAAAGTTCACCGGGCATGACTTTCCCAATACGAAAGTTCACCGGAGATGACTTTCCCAATACAAAAGTTCACCGGAGATGGCTTTCCCAATACAAAAGTTCACCGGGCATGACTTTCTCAATACAAAAGTTCACCGGGCATGAATTTCCCAATACAAATGTTCACCGGGCATGACTTTGCCAATACAAAAGTTCACCGGAGATGACTTTCCCAATACAAAAGTTCACCGGGCATGACTTTCCCAATACAAAAGTTCACCGGGCATGACTTTCCCAATACAAAAGTTCACCGGAGATGACTTTTCCAATACAAAAGTTCACCGGGCATAGCTTTCCCAACACAAAAGTTCACCGGGCATGACTTTCCCAATACAAAAGTTCACCGGGCATGACTTTCCCAATACAAAAGTTCACCGGGCATGACTTCCCCAAAACAAATGTTCACCGGGCATGACTTTCCTAGTACAAAAGTTCACCGAGCATGACTTTCCCAATACAAAAGTTCACCGGGCATGACTTTCCCAATACAAAAATTCACCGGGCATGACTTTGCCAATACAAAAGTTCACCGGAGATGGCTTTCCCAATACAAAACTTCACCGGGCATGACTTTCCCAATACAAAAGTTCACTGGGCATGGCTTTCCCAATACAAAAGTTCACCGGAGATGACTTTCCCAATACAAAAGTTCACCGGGCATGAATTTCCCAATACAAATGTTCACCGGGCATGACTTTGCCAATACAAAAGTTCACCGGAGATGACTTTCCCAATACAAAAGTTCACCGGGCATGACTTTCCCAATACAAAAGTTCACCGGGCATGACTTTCCCAATACAAAAGTTCACCGGAGATGACTTTTCCAATACAAAAGTTCACCGGGCATGGCTTTCCCAACACAAAAGTTCACCGGGCATGACTTTCCCAATACAGAAGTTCACCGGGCATGACTTTCCCAATACAAAAGTTCACCGGGCATGACTTTCCCAATACAAATGTTCACCGGGCATGACTTTCCCAGTACAAAAGTTCACCGGGCATGACTTTCCCAATATAAAAGTTCACCGGGCATGACTTTCCCAATACAAAAGTTCACCGGGCATGACTTTGCCAATACAAAAGTTCACCGGAGATGGCTTTCCCAATACAAAAGTTCACCGGGCATGACTTTCCCAATACAAAAGTTCACCGGGCATGACTTTCCCAATACAAAAGTTCACCGGAGATGACTTTCCCAATACAAAAGTTCACCGGGCATGAATTTCCCAATACAAATGTTCACCGGGCATGACTTTGCCAATACAAAAGTTCACCGGAGATGACTTTCCCAATACAAAAGTTCACCGGGCATGACTTTCCCAATACAAAAGTTCACCGGGCATGACTTTCCCAATACAAATGTTCACCGGGCATGATTTTCCCAATACAAAAGTTCACCGGAGATGACTTTCCCAATACAAAAGTTCGCCGGGCATGACTTTCCCAATACAAAAGTTCACCGGGCATGACTTTGCCAATACAAAAGTTCACCGGAGATGGCTTTCCCAATACAAAAGTTCACCGGGCATGACTTTCCCAATACAAAAGTTCACCGGGCATGACTTTCCCAATACAAAAGTTCACCGGAGATGACTTTCCCAATACAAAAGTTCACCGGGCATGAATTTCCCAATACAAATGTTCACCGGGCATGACTTTCCCAATACAAAAGTTCACCGGAGATGACTTTCCCAATACAAAAGTTCACCGAGCATGACTTTCCCAATACAAAAGTTCACCGGGCATGACTTTCCCAATACAAAAGTTCACCGGGCATGACTTTCCCAATACAAAAGTTCACCGGAGATGACTTTCCCAATACAAAAGTTCACCGGGCATGACTTTTCCCAATACAAAAGTTCACCGGGCATGACTTTCTCAATACAAAAGTTCACCGGGCATGACTTTCCCAATACAAAAGTTCACCGGGCATGACTTTCCCAATACATAAGTTCACCGGAGATGACTTTTCCCATTACAAAAGTTCACCGGGCATGACTTTCCCAATACAAAAGTTCACCGGGCATGACTTTCCCAATACAAAAGTTCACCGGGCATGACTTTCCCAATACAAAAGTTCACCGGGCATGACTTTGCCAATACAAAAGTTCACCGGGCATGACTTTCCCAATACAAAAGTTCACCGGGCATGACTTTCCCAATACGAAAGTTCACCGGAGATGACTTTCCCAATACAAAAGTTCACCGGGCATGACTTTCTCAATACAAAAGTTCACCGGGCATGAATTTCCCAATACAAATGTTCACCGGGCATGACTTTGCCAATACAAAAGTTCACCGGAGATGACTTTCCCAATACAAAAGTTCACCGGGCATGACTTTCCCAATACAAAAGTTCACCGGGCATGACTTTCCCAATACAAAAGTTCACCGGAGATGACTTTCCCAATACAAAAGTTCACCGGGCATGACTTTGCCAATACAAAAGTTCACCGGGCATGACTTTCCCAATACAAAAGTTCACCGGGCATGACTTTCCCAATACGAAAGTTCACCGGAGATGACTTTCCCAATACAAAAGTTCACCGGGCATGACTTTCTCAATACAAAAGTTCACCGGGCATGAATTTCCCAATACAAATGTTCACCGGGCATGACTTTCCCAGTACAAAAGTTCACCGGGCATGACTTTCCCAATACAAAAGTTCACCGGGCATGACTTTCCCAATACAAAAGTTCACCGGGCATGACTTTGCCAATACAAAAGTTCACCGGAGATGGCTTTCCCAATACAAAAGTTCACCGGGCATGACTTTCCCAATACAAAAGTTCACCGGGCATGACTTTCCCAATACAAAAGTTCACCGGAGATGACTTTCCCAATACAAAAGTTCACCGGGCATGAATTTCCCAATACAAATGTTCACCGGGCATGACTTTGCCAATACAAAAGTTCACCGGAGATGACTTTCCCAATACAAAAGTTCACCGGGCATGACTTTCCCAATACAAAAGTTCACCGGGCATGACTTTCCCAATACAAATGTTCACCGGGCATGATTTTCCCAATACAAAAGTTCACCGGAGATGACTCTCCCAATACAAAAGTTCGCCGGGCATGACTTTCCCAATACAAAAGTTCACCGGGCATGACTTTGCCAATACAAAAGTTCACCGGAGATGGCTTTCCCAATACAAAAGTTCACCGGGCATGACTTTCCCAATACAAAAGTTCACCGGGCATGACTTTCCCAATACAAAAGTTCACCGGAGATGACTTTCCCAATACAAAAGTTCACCGGGCATGAATTTCCCAATACAAATGTTCACCGGGCATGACTTTCCCAATACAAAAGTTCACCGGAGATGACTTTCCCAATACAAAAGTTCACCGAGCATGACTTTCCCAATACAAAAGTTCACCGGGCATGACTTTCCCAATACAAAAGTTCACCGGGCATGACTTTCCCAATACAAAAGTTCACCGGAGATGACTTTCCCAATACAAAAGTTCACCGGGCATGACTTTTCCCAATACAAAAGTTCACCGGGCATGACTTTCTCAATACAAAAGTTCACCGGCATGACTTTCCCAATACAAAAGTTCACCGGGCATGACTTTCCCAATACATAAGTTCACCGGAGATGACTTTTCCCATTACAAAAGTTCACCGGGCATGACTTTCCCAATACAAAAGTTCACCGGGCATGACTTTCCCAATACAAAAGTTCACCGGGCATGACTTTCCCAATACAAAAGTTCACCGGGCATGACTTTGCCAATACAAAAGTTCACCGGGCATGACTTTCCCAATACAAAAGTTCACCGGGCATGACTTTCCCAATACGAAAGTTCACCGGAGATGACTTTCCCAATACAAAAGTTCACCGGGCATGACTTTCTCAATACAAAAGTTCACCGGGCATGAATTTCCCAATACAAATGTTCACCGGGCATGACTTTGCCAATACAAAAGTTCACCGGAGATGACTTTCCCAATACAAAAGTTCACCGGGCATGACTTTCCCAATACAAAAGTTCACCGGGCATGACTTTCCCAATACAAAAGTTCACCGGAGATGACTTTTCCAATACAAAAGTTCACCGGGCATGGCTTTCCCAACACAAAGTTCACCGGGCATGACTTTCCCAATACAAAAGTTCACCGGGCATGACTTTCCCAATACAAAAGTTCACCGGGCATGACTTTCCCAATACAAATGTTCACCGGGCATGACTTTCCCAGTACAAAAGTTCACCGGGCATGACTTTCCCAATACAAAAGTTCACCGGGCATGACTTTCCCAATACAAAAGTTCACCGGGCATGACTTTGCCAATACAAAAGTTCACCGGAGATGGCTTTCCCAATACAAAAGTTCACCGGGCATGACTTTCCCAACACAAAAGTTCACCGGGCATGGCTTTCCCAATACAAAAGTTCACCGGGCATGGCTTTCCCAATACAAAAGTTCACCGGAGATGACTTTCCCAATACAAAAGTTTACCGGGCATGAATTTCCCAATACAAATGTTCACCGGGCATGACTTTGCCAACACAAAAGTTCACCGGAGATGACTTTCCCAATACAAAAGTTCACCGGGCATGACTTTCCCAATACAAAAGTTCACCGGGCATGACTTTCCCAATACAAAAGTTCACCGGGCATGACTTTTCCAATACAAAAGTTCACCGGGCATGGCTTTCCCAACACAAAAGTTCACCGGGCATGACTTTCCCAATACAAAAGTTCACCGGGCATGACTTTCCCAATACAAAAGTTCACCGGGCATGACTTTCCCAATACAAATGTTCACCGGGAATGACTTTCCCAGTACAAAAGTTCACCGGGCATGACTTTCCCAATACAAAAGTTCACCGGGCATGACTTTCCCAATACAAAAGTTCACCGGGCATGACTTTCCTAATACAAAAGTTCACCAGGCATGACTTTTCCCATACAAAAGTTCACCGGAGATGACTTTTCCCATACAAAAGTTCACCGGGCATGACTTTCCCAATACAAATGTTCACCGGGCATGACTTTCCCAATACAAAAGTTCACCGGGCATGACTTTCCCAATACAAAAGTTCACCGGGCATGACTTCCCCAATACAAAAGTTCACCGGAGATGACTTCCCCAATACAAAAGTTCACCGGAGATGACTTTCCCAATACAAAAGTTCACCGGGCATGACTTTCCTAATACAAAAGTTCACCAGGCATGACTTTTCCCAATACAAAAGTTCACCGGGCATGACTTTCCCAATACAAAAGTTCACCGGAGATGACTTTCCCAATACAAAAAATCATCGGAAATGACTTTCCCAATACAAAAGTTCACCGGGCATGACTTTCCCAATACAAAAGTTCACCGGAGATGACTTTTCATATACAAAAGTTCACCGGAGATGACTTTCCTAATACAAAAGTTCACCAGGCATGACTTTTCCCAATACAAAAGTTCACCGGGCATGACTTTCCCAATACAAAAGTTCACCGGGCATGACTTTCCCAATACGAAAGTTCACCGGGCATGACTTTCCCAATACAAAAGTTCACCGGGCATGACTTTCCCAATACGTAAGTTCACCGGGCATGACTTTCCCAATACAAAAGTTCACCGGGCATGAATTTCCCAATACAAAAGTTCACCGGGCATGACTTTCCCAATACAAAAGTTCACCGGAGATGACTTTCCCAATACAAAAGTTCACCGGGCATGAATTTCCCAATACAAATTTTCACCGGGCATGACTTTCCCAATACAAAAGTTCACCGGAGATGACTTTCCCAATACAAAAGTTCACCGGGCATGACTTTCCCAATACAAAAGTTCACCGGGCATGACTTTGCCAATACAAAAGTTCACCGGAGATGGCTTTCCCAATACAAAAGTTCACCGGGCATGAATTTCCCAATACAAATGTTCACCGGGCATGACTTTGCCAATACAAAAGTTCACCGGAGATGACTTTCCCAATACAAAAGTTCACCGGGCATGACTTTCCCAATACAAAAGTTCACCGGAGATGACTTTCCCAATACAAAAGTTCACCGGGCATGACTTTCCCAATACAAAAGTTCACCGGGCATGACTTTCCCAATACAAAAGTTCACCGGGCATGACTTTGCCAATACAAAAGTTCTCCGGGCATGACTTTCCCAATACAAAAAAATCACCGGAGATGACTTTTCCCATACAAAAGTTCACCGGAGATGACTTTTCCCATACAAAAGTTCACCGGAGATGACTTTCCCAATACAAAAGTTCACCGGGCATGACTTTCCCAATAAAAAAGTTCACCGGGCATGAATTTCCCAATACAAATGTTCACCGGGCATGACTTTGCCAATACAAAAGTTCACCGGAGATGACTTTCCCAATACAAATGTTCACCGGGCATGACTTTTCCCATACAAAAGTTCACCGGAGATGACTTTTCCCATACAAAAGTTCACCGGGCATGACTTTCCCAATACAAAAGTTCACCGGAGATGAATTTTCCCATACAAAAGTTCACCGGAGATGACTTTCCCAATACAAAAGTTCACCGGGCATGACTTTCCCAATAATAAAGTTCACCGGGCATGAATTTCCCAATACAAATGTTCACCGGGCATGACTTTCCCAATACAAAAGTTCACCGGGCATGACTTTCCCAATACAAAAGTTCACCGGGCATGAATTTCCCAATACAAATGTTCACCGGGCATGACTTTGCCAATACAAAAGTTCACCGGAGATGACTTTCCCAATACAAAAGTTCACCGGAGATGACTTTCCCAATACAAAAGT
The DNA here is from genome assembly GCF_047663935.1 of Musca autumnalis. Classification (NCBI taxonomy): domain Eukaryota; kingdom Metazoa; phylum Arthropoda; class Insecta; order Diptera; family Muscidae; genus Musca; species Musca autumnalis. The sequence goes on along the minus strand of NW_027411860.1, from coordinate 56,564 downwards.
TCACCGGGCATGACTTTCCCAATAAAAAAGTTCACCGGGCATGAATTTCCCAATACAAATGTTCACCGGGCATGACTTTGCCAATACAAAAGTTCACCGGAGATGACTTTCCCAATACAAAAGTTCACCGGGCATGACTTTCCCAATACAAAAGTTCACCGGGCATGAATTTCCCAATACAAATGTTCACCGGGCATGACTTTGCCAATACAAAAGTTCACCGGAGATGACTTTCCCAATACAAAAGTTCACCGGGCATGACTTTCCCAATACAAAAGTTCACCGGGCATGACTTTCCTAATACAAAAGTTCACCGGGCATGACTTTCCCAATACAAAAGTTCACCGGGCATGACTTTCCCAATACAAAAGTTCACCGGAGATGACTTTTCCCATACAAAAGTTCACCGGAGATGACTTTCCCAATACAAAAGTTCACCGGGCATGACTTTCCCAATAAAAAAGTTCACCGGGCATGAATTTCCCAATACAAATGTTCACCGGGCATGACTTTGCCAATACAAAAGTTCACCGGAGATGACTTTCCCAATACAAATGTTCACCGGGCATGACTTTTCCCATACAAAAGTTCACCGGAGATGACTTTTCCCATACAAAAGTTCACCGGGCCTGACTTTCCCAATACAAAAGTTCACCGGGCATGACTTTCCCAATACAAAAGTTAACCGGGCATGAATTTCCCAATACAAATGTTCACCGGAGATGACTTTCCCAATACAAAAGTTCACCGGGCATGAATTTCCCAAAACAAATGTTCACCGGGCATGACTTTGCCAATACAAAAGTTCACCGGAGATGACTTTCCCAATACAAAAGTTCACCGGGCATGACTTTCCCAATACAAAAGTTCACCGGGCATGACTTTCCCAATACAAAAGTTCACGGGAGATGACTTTCCCAATACAAAAGTTCACCGGGCATGACTTTGCCAATACAAAAGTTCACCGGGCATGACTTTCAAAATACAAAAGTTCACCGGAGATGACTTTTCCCATACAAAAGTTCACGGGGCATGACTTTCCCAATACAAATGTTCACCGGGCATGATTTTGCCAATACAAAAGTTCACCGGGCATGACTTTCCCAATACGAAAGTTCACCGGGCATGACTTTCCCAATACAAAAGTTAACCGGAGATGGCTTTCCCAATACAAAACTTCACCGGGCATGACTTTCCCAATACAAAAGTTCACTGGGCATGGCTTTCCCAATACAAAAGTTCACCGGAGATGACTTTCCCAATACAAAAGTTCACCGGGCATGAATTTCCCAATACAAATGTTCACCGGGCATGACTTTGCCAATACAAAAGTTCACCGGAGATGACTTTCCCAATACAAAAGTTCACCGGGCATGACTTTCCCAATACAAAAGTTCACCGGGCATGACTTTCCCAATACAAAAGTTCACCGGAGATGACTTTTCCAATACAAAAGTTCACCGGGCATGGCTTTCCCAACACAAAAGTTCACCGGGCATGACTTTCCCAATACAGAAGTTCACCGGGCATGACTTTCCCAATACAAAAGTTCACCGGGCATGACTTTCCCAATACAAATGTTCACCGGGCATGACTTTCCCAGTACAAATGTTCACCGGGCATGACTTTGCCAATACAAAAGTTCACCGGAGATGACTTTCCCAATACAAAAGTTCACCGGGCATGACTTTCCCAATACAAAAGTTCACCGGGCATGACTTTCCCAATACAAATGTTCACCGGGCATGACTTTCCCAATACAAAAGTTCACCGGAGATGACTTTCCCAATACAAAAGTTCACCGGGCATGACTTTCCCAATACAAAAGTTCACCGGGCATGACTTTGCCAATACAAAAGTTCACCGGAGATGGCTTTCCCAATACAAAAGTTCACCGGGCATGACTTTCCCAATACAAAAGTTCACCGGGCATGACTTTCCCAATACAAAAGTTCACCGGAGATGACTTTCCCAATACAAAAGTTCACCGGGCATGAATTTCCCAATACAAATGTTCACCGGGCATGACTTTGCCAATACAAAAGTTCACCGGAGATGACTTTCCCAATACAAAAGTTCACCGGGCATGACTTTCCCAATACCAAAGTTCACCGGGCATGACTTTCCCAATACAAAAGTTCACCGGGCATGACTTTCCCAATACAAAAGTTCACCGGAGATGACTTTCCCAATACAAAAGTTCACCGGGCATGACTTTTCCCAATACAAAAGTTCACCGGGCATGACTTTCCCAATACAAAAGTTCACCGGGCATGACTTTGCCAATACAAAAGTTCACCGGGCATGACTTTCCCAATACAAAAGTTCACCGGGCATGACTTTCCCAATACGAAAGTTCACCGGAGATGACTTTCCCAATACAAAAGTTCACCGGGCATGACTTTCTCAATACAAAAGTTCACCGGGCATGAATTTCCCAATACAAATGTTCACCGGGCATGACTTTGCCAATACAAAAGTTCACCGGAGATGACTTTCCCAATACAAAAGTTCACCGGGCATGACTTTCCCAATACAAAAGTTCACCGGGCATGACTTTCCCAATACAAAAGTTCACCGGGCATGACTTTGCCAATACAAAAGTTCACCGGAGATGACTTTTCCAATACAAAAGTTCACCGGGCATGGCTTTCCCAACACAAAAGTTCACCGGGCATGACTTTCCCAATACAAAAGTTCACCGGGCATGACTTTCCCAATACAAAAGTTCATCGGGCATGACTTTCCCAATACAAATGTTCACCGGGCATGACTTTCCCAGTACAAAAGTTCACCGGGCATGACTTTCCCAATACAAAAGTTCACCGGGCATGACTTTCCCAATACAAAAGTTCACCGGGCATGACTTTGCCAATACAAAAGTTCACCGGAGATTGCTTTCCCAATACAAAAGTTCACCGGGCATGACTTTCCCAACACAAAAGTTCACCGGGCATGGCTTTCCCAATACAAAAGTTCACCGGGCTTGGCTTTCCCAATACAAAAGTTCACCGGAGATGACTTTCCCAATACAAAAGTTTACCGGGCATGAATTTCCCAATACAAATGTTCACCGGGCATGACTTTGCCAATACAAAAGTTCACCGGAGATGACTTTCCCAATACAAAAGTTCACCGGGCATGACTTTCCCAATACAAAAGTTCACCGGGCATGACTTTCCCAATACAAAAGTTCACCGGGCATGACTTTTCCAATACAAAAGTTCACCGGGCATGGCTTTCCCAACACAAAAGTTCACCGGGCATGACTTTCCCAATACAAAAGTTCACCGGGCATGACTTTCCCAATACAAAAGTTCACCGGGCATGACTTTCCCAATACAAATGTTCACCGGGAATGACTTTCCCAGTACAAAAGTTCACCGGGCATGACTTTCCCAATACAAAAGTTCACCGGGCATGACTTTCCCAATACAAAAGTTCACCGGGCATGACTTTCCTAATACAAAAGTTCACCAGGCATGACTTTTCCCATACAAAAGTTCACCGGAGATGACTTTTCCCATACAAAAGTTCACCGGGCATGACTTTCCCAATACAAATGTTCACCGGGCATGACTTTCCCAATACAAAAGTTCACCGGGCATGACTTTCCCAATACAAAAGTTCACCGGGCATGACTTCCCCAATACAAAAGTTCACCGGAGATGACTTCCCCAATACAAAAGTTCACCGGAGATGACTTTCCCAATACAAAAGTTCACCGGGCATGACTTTCCTAATACAAAAGTTCACCAGGCATGACTTTTCCCAATACAAAAGTTCACCGGGCATGACTTTCCCAATACAAAAGTTCACCGGAGATGACTTTCCCAATACAAAAAATCATCGGAAATGACTTTCCCAATACAAAAGTTCACCGGGCATGACTTTCCCAATACAAAAGTTCACCGGAGATGACTTTTCCCATACAAAAGTTCACCGGAGATGACTTTCCTAATACAAAAGTTCACCAGGCATGACTTTTCCCAATACAAAAGTTCACCGGGCATGACTTTCCCAATACAAAAGTTCACCGGGCATGACTTTCCCAATACGAAAGTTCACCGGGCATGACTTTCCCAATACAAAAGTTCACCGGGCATGACTTTCCCAATACGTAAGTTCACCGGGCATGACTTTCCCAATACAAAAGTTCACCGGGCATGAATTTCCCAATACAAAAGTTCACCGGGCATGACTTTCCCAATACAAAAGTTCACCGGAGATGACTTTCCCAATACAAAAGTTCACCGGGCATGAATTTCCCAATACAAATTTTCACCGGGCATGACTTTCCCAATACAAAAGTTCACCGGAGATGACTTTCCCAATACAAAAGTTCACCGGGCATGACTTTCCCAATACAAAAGTTCACCGGGCATGACTTTGCCAATACAAAAGTTCACCGGAGATGGCTTTCCCAATACAAAAGTTCACCGGGCATGAATTTCCCAATACAAATGTTCACCGGGCATGACTTTGCCAATACAAAAGTTCACCGGAGATGACTTTCCCAATACAAAAGTTCACCGGGCATGACTTTCCCAATACAAAAGTTCACCGGAGATGACTTTCCCAATACAAAAGTTCACCGGGCATGACTTTCCCAATACAAAAGTTCACCGGGCATGACTTTCCCAATACAAAAGTTCACCGGGCATGACTTTGCCAATACAAAAGTTCTCCGGGCATGACTTTCCCAATACAAAAAAATCACCGGAGATGACTTTTCCCATACAAAAGTTCACCGGAGATGACTTTTCCCATACAAAAGTTCACCGGAGATGACTTTCCCAATACAAAAGTTCACCGGGCATGACTTTCCCAATAAAAAAGTTCACCGGGCATGAATTTCCCAATACAAATGTTCACCGGGCATGACTTTGCCAATACAAAAGTTCACCGGAGATGACTTTCCCAATACAAAAGTTCACCGGGCATGACTTTCCCAATAAAAAAGTTCACCGGGCATGAATTTCCCAATACAAATGTTCACCGGGCATGACTTTGCCAATACAAAAGTTCACCGGAGATGACTTTCCCAATACAAAAGTTCACCGGGCATGACTTTCCCAATACAAAAGTTCACCGGGCATGAATTTCCCAATACAAATGTTCACCGGGCATGACTTTGCCAATACAAAAGTTCACCGGAGATGACTTTCCCAATACAAAAGTTCACCGGGCATGACTTTCCCAATACAAAAGTTCACCGGGCATGACTTTCCTAATACAAAAGTTCACCGGGCATGACTTTCCCAATACAAAAGTTCACCGGGCATGACTTTCCCAATACAAAAGTTCACCGGAGATGACTTTTCCCATACAAAAGTTCACCGGAGATGACTTTCCCAATACAAAAGTTCACCGGGCATGACTTTCCCAATAAATAAGTTCACCGGGCATGAATTTCCCAATACAAATGTTCACCGGGCATGACTTTGCCAATACAAAAGTTCACCGGAGATGACTTTCCCAATACAAATGTTCACCGGGCATGACTTTTCCCATACAAAAGTTCACCGGAGATGACTTTTCCCATACAAAAGTTCACCGGGCATGACTTTCCCAATACAAAAGTTCACCGGGCATGACTTTCCCAATACAAAAGTTCACCGGGCATGAATTTCCCAATACAAATGTTCACCGGAGATGACTTTCCCAATACAAAAGTTCACCGGGCATGAATTTCCCAAAACAAATGTTCACCGGGCATGACTTTGCCAATACAAAAGTTCACCGGAGATGACTTTCCCAATACAAAAGTTCACCGGGCATGACTTTCCCAATACAAAAGTTCACCGGGCATGACTTTCCCAATACAAAAGTTCACGGGAGATGACTTTCCCAATACAAAAGTTCACCGGGCATGACTTTGCCAATACAAAAGTTCACCGGGCATGGCTTTCCCAACACAAAAGTTCACCGGGCATGACTTTCCCAATACAAAAGTTCACCGGAGATGACTTTTCCCATACAAAAGTTCACGGGGCATGACTTTCCCAATACAAATGTTCACCGGGCATGATTTTGCCAATACAAAAGTTCACCGGGCATGACTTTCCCAATACGAAAGTTCACCGGGCATGACTTTCCCAATACAAAAGTTCACCGGAGATGGCTTTCCCAATACAAAAGTTCACCGAAGATGACTTTCCCAATACAAAAAATCACCGGAGATGACTTTCCCAATACAAAAGTTCACCGGGCATGACTTTCCCAATACAAAAGTTTACCGGGCATGACTTTCCCAATACAAAAGTTCACCGGAGATGACTTCCCCAATACAAAAGTTCACCGGAGATGACTTTCCCAATACAAAAGTTCACCGGGCATGACTTTCCCAATACAAAAGTTCACCGGGCATGACTTTCCCAATACAAAAGTTCACCGGGCATGACTTTTCCAATACAAAAGTTCACCGGAGATGACTTTTCCCATACAAAAGTTCACCGGGCATGACTTCCCCAATACAAATGTTCACCGGAGATGATTTTTCCCATACAAAAGTTCACCGGGCATGACTTTCCCAATACAAAAGTTCACCGGGCATGACTTTCCCAATACAAAAGTTCACCGGAGATGACTTTCCCAATACAAAAGTTCACCGGGCATGACTTTCCCAATACAAAAGTTCACCGGGCATGACTTTCTCAATACAAAAGTTCACCGGGCATGATTTTCCCAATACAAAAGTTCACCGGAGATGACTTTCCCAATACAAAAGTTCACCGGGCATGACTTTCCCAATAAAAAAGTTCACCGGGCATGAATTTTTCAATACAAATGTTCACCGGGCATGACTTTGCCAATACAAAAGTTCACCGGAGATGACTTTCCCAATACAAAAGTTCACCGGGCATGACTTTCCCAATACAAAAGTTCACCGGAGATGACTTTCCCAATACAAAAGTTCACCGGGCATGACTTTCCCAATACAAAAGTTCACCGGGCATGACTTTCCCAATACAAATGTTCACCGGGCATGACTTTCCCAATACAAAAGTTCACCGGGCATGACTTTCCCAATACAAAAGTTCACCGGAGATGACTTTCCCAATACAAAAGTTCACCGGACATGACTTTCCCAATACAAAAGTTCACCGGGCATGACTTTCCCAATACAAAAGTTCAACGGAGATGACTTTCCCAATACAAAAGTTCACCAGGCATGACTTTCCCAATAAAAAAGTTCACCGGGCATGAATTTCCCAATACAAATGTTCACCGGGCATGACTTTGCCAATACAAAAGTTCACCGGAGATGACTTTCCCAATACAAAAGTTCACCGGGCATGACTTTCCCAATACAAAAGTTCACCGGGCATGACTTTCCCAATACAAAAGTTCACCGGGCATGACTTTCCCAATACAAAAGTTCACCGGGCATGACTTTCCCAATACAAAAGTTCACCGGAGATGACTTTCCCAATACAAAAGTTCACCGGGCATGACTTTCCCAATACAAAAGTTCACCGGAGATGACTTTCCCAATACAAAAGTTCACCGGGCATGACTTTCCCAATACAAAAGTTCATCGGGCATGACTTTCCCAATACAAATGTACACCGGGCATGACTTTCCCAATACAAAAGTTCACCGGGCATGACTTTCCCAATACAAAAGTTCACCGGGCATGACTTTCCCAATACAAAAGTTCACCGGAGATGACTTTCCCAATACAAAAGTTCACCGGGCATGACTTTCCCAATACAAAAGTTCACCGGAGATGACTTTCCCAATACAAAAGTTCACCGGGCATGACTTTCCCAATACAAAAGTTCACCGGGCATGACTTTCCCAATACAAAAGTTCACCGGGCATGACTTTCCTAATACAAAAGTTCACCGGGCATGACTTTCCTAATACAAAAGTTCACCAGGCATGACTTTTCCCATACAAAAGTTCACCGGAGATGACTTTTCCCATACAAAAGTTCACCGGAGATGACTTTTCCCATACAAAAGTTCACCGGGCATGACTTCCCCAATACAAATGTTCACCGGAGATGACTTTTCCATACAAAAGTTCACCGGGCATGACTTTCCCAATACAAAAGTTCACCGGGCATGACTTTCCCAATACAAAAGTTCACCGGAGATGACTTTCCCAATACAAAAGTTCAGCGGGCATGACTTTCCCAATACAAAAGTTCACCGGGCATGACTTTCCCAATACAATAGTTCACCGGGGATGACTTTCCCAATACAAAAGTTCACCGGGTATGACTTTCCCAATACAAATGTTCACCGGGCATGACTTTCCCAGTACAAAAGTTCACCGGGCATGACTTTCCCAATACAAAAGTTCACCGGGCATGACTTTCCCAATACAAATGTTCACCGGGCATGACTTTGCCAATACAAAAGTTCACCGGGAATGACTTTGCCAATACAAAAGTTCACCGGGCATGACTTTCCCAATACAAAAGTTCACCGGGCATGACTTTCCCAATACAAAAGTTCACCGGGCATGACTTTCCCAATACAAAAGTTCACCGGGCATGACTTTCCCAATACAAAAGTTCACCGGAGATGACTTTTCCAATACAAAAGTTCACCGGGCATGGCTTTCCCAACACAAAAGTTCACCGGGCATGACTTTCCCAATACAAAAGTTCACCGGGCATGACTTTCCCAATACAAAAGTTCACCGGTGATGACTTTTCCCATACAAAAGTTCACCGGAGATGACTTTCCCAATACAAAAGTTCACCGGGCATGACTTTCCCAATACAAAAGTTCACCGGGCATGACTTTCCCAATACAAAAGTTCACCGGGCATGACTTTCTCAATACAAAAGTTCACCGGGCATGACTTTCCCAATACAAAAGTTCACCGGGCATGACTTTCCCAATACAAAAGTTCACCGGGCATGGCTTTCCCAACACAAAAGTTCACCGGGCATGACTTTCCCAATACAAAAGTTCACCGGCATGACTTCCCAATACAAAAGTTCACCGGAGATGACTTTCCCAATACAAAAGTTCACCGGGCATGACTTTCCCAATACAAATGTTCACCGGGCATGACTTTCCCAGTACAAAAGTTCACCGGGCATGACTTTCCCAATAAAAAAGTTCACCGGGCATGACTTTCCCAATACAAATGTTCACCGGGCATGACTTTCCCAATACAAAATTTCACCGGGCATGACTTTCCCAATACAAAAGTTCACCGGGCATGACTTTCCCAATACAAAAAATCACCGGAGATGACTTTCCCAATACAAAAGTTCACCGGGCATGACTTTCCCAATACAAAAGTTCACCGGGCATGACTTTCCCAATACAAAAGTTCACCGGAGATGACTTTTCCCATACAAAAGTTCACCGGAGATGACTTTCCCAATACAAAAGTTCACCGGGCATGACTTTCCCAATACAAAAGTTCACCGGAGATGACTTTTCCCATACAAAAGTTCACCGGAGATGACTTTCCCAATACAAAAGTTCACCGGGCATGACTTTCCCAATACAAAAGTTCACCGGAGATGACTTTTCCCATACAAAAGTTCACCGGAGATGACTTTCCCAATACAAAAGTTCACCGGGCATGACTTTCCCAATACAAAAGTTCACCGGGCATGACTTTCCCAATACAAAAGTTCACCGGAGATGACTTTTCCCATACAAAAGTTCACCGGAGATGACTTTCCCAATACAAAAGTTCACCGGGCATGAATTTCCCAATACAAATGTTCACCGGAGATGACTTTCCCAATACAAAAGTTCACCGGGCATGACTTTCCTAATACAAAAGTTCACCAGGCATGACTTTTCCCAATACAAAAGTTCACCGGAGATGACTTTTGACTTCCTAATACAAAAGTTCACCAGGCATGACTTTTCCCATACAAAATTTCACCGGGCATGACTTTCCCAATACAAAAGTTCACCGGAGATGACTTTCCCAATACAAAAGTTCACCGGGCATGACTTTCCCAATACAAATGTTCACTGGGCATGACTTTCCCAATACAAAAGTTCACCGGGCATGACTTTCCCAATACAAAAGTTCACCGGGCATGACTTTCCCAATACAAAAGTTCACCGGAGATGACTTTCTCAATACAAAAGTTCACCGGGCATGACTTTCCCAATACAAAAGTTCACCGGAGATGACTTTCCCAATACAAAAGTTCACCGGGCATGACTTTCCCAATACAAAAGTTCACCGGAGATGACTTTTCCCATACAAAAGTTCACCGGAGATGACTTTCCCAATACAAAAGTTCACCGGGCATGACTTTTCCAATACAAAAGTTCACCGGAGATGACTTTTCCCATACAAAAGTTCACCGGAGATGACTTTCCCAATACAAAAGTTCACCGGGCATGACTTTCCCAATACAAATGTTCACCGGGCATGACTTTCCCAATACAAAAGTTCACCGGCATGACTTCCCAATACAAAAGTTCACCGGAGATGACTTTCCCAATACAAAAGTTCACCGGGCATGACTTTCCCAATACAAAAGTTTACCGGAGATGACTTTTCCCATACAAAATTTCACCGGAGATGACTTTCCCAATACAAAAGTTCACCGGAGATGACTTTCCCAATACAAAAGTTCACCGGGCATGACTTTCCCAATACAAATGTTCACCGGGCATGACTTTCCCAATACAAAAGTTCACCGGGCATGACTTTTCCCATACAAAAGTTCACCGGAGATGACTTTCCCAATACAAAAGTTCACCGGGCATGACTTTCCCAATACAAATGTTCACCGGGCATGACTTTCCCAATACAAAAGTTCACCGGGCATGACTTTCCCAATACAAAAGTTCACCGGGCATGACTTTCCCAATACAAAAAATCACCGGAGATGACTTTCCCAATACAAAAGTTCACCGGGCATGACTTTCCCAATACAAAAGTTCACCGGGCATGACTTTCCCAATACAAAAGTTCACCGGAGATGACTTTTCCCATACAAAAGTTCACCGGAGATGACTTTCCCAATACAAAAGTTCACCGGGCATGACTTTCCCAATACAAAAGTTCACCGGAGATGACTTTTCCCATACAAAAGTTCACCGGAGATGACTTTCCCAATACAAAAGTTCACCGGGCATGACTTTCCCAATACAAAAGTTCACCGGAGATGACTTTTCCCATACAAAAGTTCACCGGAGATGACTTTCCCAATACAAAAGTTCACCGGGCATGACTTTCCCAATACAAAAGTTCACCGGGCATGACTTTCGCAATACAAAAGTTTACCGGGCATGACTTTTCCCATACAAAAGTTCACCGGAGATGACTTTCCCAATACAAAAGTTCACCGGGCATGAATTTCCCAATACAAAAGTTCACCGGGCATGAATTTCCCAATACAAATGTTCACCGGAGATGACTTTCCCAATACAAAAGTTCACCGGGCATGACTTTCCTAATACAAAAGTTCACCAGGCATGACTTTTCCCAATACAAAAGTTCACCGGAGATGACTTTTCCCATACAAAAGTTCACCGGAGATGACTTTCCCAATACAAAAGTTCACCGGGCATGACTTTCCCAATACAAAAGTTCACCGGGCATGACTTCCCCCAATACGAAAGTTCACCGGGCATGACTTTCCTAATACAAAAGTTCACCAGGCATGACTTTTCCCATACAAAAGTTCACCGGAGATGACTTTTCCCATACAAAAGTTCACCGGAGATGACTTTTCCCATACAAAAGTTCACCGGGCATGACTTCCCCAATACAAATGTTCACCGGAGATGACTTTTCCCATACAAAAGTTCACCGGGCATGACTTTCCCAATACAAAAGTTCACCGGAGATGACTTTCCCAATACAAAAGTTCACCGGGCATGACTTTCCCAATACAAAAGTTCACCGGGCATGAATTTCCCAATACAAAAGTTCACCGGGCATGACTTTCCCAATACAAAAGTTCACCGGGCATGACTTTCCCAATACAAAAAATCACCGGAGATGACTTTCCCAATACAAAAGTTCACCGGGCATGACTTTCCCAATACAAAAGTTCACCGGGCATGACTTTCCTAATACAAAAGTTCACCGGGCATGACTTTCCCAATACAAAAGTTCAACGGGCATGACTTTCCCAATACAAAAGTTCACCGGGCATGAATTTCCCAATACAAATGTTCACCGGGCATGACTTTGCCAACACAAAAGTTCACCGGACATGACTTTCCCAATACAAAAGTTCACCGGGCATGACTTTCCCAATACAAAAGTTCACCGGAGATGACTTTTCCCATACAAAAGTTCACCGGAGATGACTTTCCCAATACAAAAGTTCACCGGGCATGACTTTCCCAATACAAAAGTTCACCGGAGATGACTTTTCCCATACAAAAGTTCACCGGAGATGACTTTCCCAATACAAAAGTTCACCGGGCATGACTTTCCCAATACAAAAGTTCACCGGGCATGACTTTCCCAATACGAAAGTTCACCGGGCATGACTTTCCCAATACAAAAGTTCACCGGAGATGACTTTTCCCATACAAAAGTTCACCGGGCATGACTTTCCCAATACAAATGTTCACCGGGCATGACTTTCCCAATACAAAAGTTCACCGGGCATGACTTTCCCAATACAAAAGTTCACCGGGCATGACTTTCCCAATACAAAAGTTCACCGGAGATGACTTTCCCAATACAAAAGTTCACCGGGCATGAATTTCCCAATACAAATGTTCACCGGGCATGACTTTCCCAATACAAAAGTTCACCGGGCAAGACTTTGCCAATACAAAAGTTCACCGGGCATGACTTTCCCAATACAAAAGTTCACCGGGCATGACTTTCCCAATACAAAAGTTCACCGGGCATGACTTTCCTAATACAAAAGTTCACCGGGCATGACTTTCCCAATACAAAAGTTCACCGGGCATGACTTTCCTAATACAAAAGTTCACCGGGCATGACTTTCCCAATACAAAAGTTCACCGGGCATGACTTTCCCAATACAAAACTTCACCGGGCATGACTTTCCCAATACAAAAGTTCACCGGGCATGACTTTCCCAATACAAAAGTTCACCGGGCATGACTTTCCCAATACAAAAGTTCACCGGGCATGACTTTCCCAATACAAAAGTTCACCGGGCATGACTTTCCCAATACAAAAGTTTACCGGAGATGACTTTTCCCATACAAAAGTTCACCGGGCATGACTTTCCCAATACAAAAGTTCACCGGAGATGACTTTCCCAATTCAAAAAAGTTCACCGGGCATGACTTTCCCAATACAAATGTTCACCGGGCATGACTTTCCCAATACAAAGTTCACCGGGCATGACTTTCCCAATACAAAAGTTCACCGGGCATGACTTTCCCAATACAAAAGTTCACCGGAGATGACTTTCTCAATACAAAAGTTCACCGGGCATGACTTTCCCAATACAAAAGTTCACCGGAGATGACTTTCCCAATACAAAAGTTCACCGGGCATGACTTTCCCAATACAAAAGTTCACCGGGCATGACTTTCCCAATACAAAAGTTCACCGGGCATGACTTTCCCAATACAAAAGTTCTCCGGAGATGACTTTCTCAATACAAAAGTTCACCGGGCATGACTTTCCCAATACAAAAGTTCACCGGGCATGACTTTCCCAATACAAAAGTTCACCGGGCATGACTTTCTCAATACAAAAGTTCACCGGGCATGACTTTCCCAATACAAAAGTTCACCGGGCATGACTTTCCCAATACAAAAGTTCACCGGGCATGACTTTCCCAATACAAAAGTTCACCGGAGATGACTTTCCCAATATAAAAGTTCACCGGGCATGACTTTCCCAATACAAAAGTTCACCGGGCATGACTTTCCCAATACGAAAGTTCACCGGAGATGACTTTCCCAATACAAAAGTTCACCAGGCATGACTTTTCCCAATACAAAAGTTCACCGGGCATGACTTTCCCAATACAAAAGTTCACCGGGCATGACTTTCCCAATACAAATGTTCACCGGGCATGACTTTCCCAATACAAAAGTTCACCGGGCATGACTTTCCCAATACAAAAGTTCACCGGGCATGACTTTCCCAATACAAAAGTTCACCGGAGATGACTTTCTCAATACAAAAGTTCACCGGGCATGACTTTCCCAATACAAAAGTTCACCGGAGATGACTTTCCCAATACAAAAGTTCACCGGGCATGACTTTCCCAATACAAAAGTTCACCGGGCATGACTTTCCCAATACAAAAGTTCACCGGGCATGACTTTCCCAATACAAAAGTTCACCGGGCATGACTTTCCCAATACAAAAGTTCACCGGGCATGAATTTCCCAATACAAATGTTCACCGGAGATGACTTTCCCAATACAAAAGTTCACCGGGCATGACTTTCCCAATACAAAAGTTCACCGGGCATGACTTTCCCAATACAAAAGTTCACCGGGCATGACTTTCCCAATACGAAAGTTCACCGGGCATGACTTTCCCAATACAAAGTTCACCGGGCATGACTTTGCCAATACAAAAGTTCACCGGGCATGACTTTCCCAATACAAAAGTTCACCGGGCATGACTTTCCCAATACAAAAGTTCACCGGAGATGACTTTCCCAATACAAAGTTCACCGGGTATGACTTTCCCAATACAAAAGTTCACCGGGCATGACTTTCCCAATACAAAAGTTCACCGGGCATGACTTTCCCAATACAAAAGTTCACCGGGCATGACTTTCCCAATACAAAAGTTCACCGGAGATGACTTTCCCAATACAAAAGTTCACCGGGCATGACTTTCCCAATACAAAGGTTCACCGGAGATGACTTTCCCAATACAAAAGTTCACCGGGCATGACTTTCCCAATACAAAAGTTAACCGGGCATGACTTTCCCAATACAAAAGTTCACCGGAGATGACTTTCCCAATACAAAAGTTCACCGGGCATGGCTTTCCCAACACAAAAGTTCACCGTGCATGACTTTCCCAATACAAAAGTTCACCGGGCATGACTTTCCCAATACAAAAGTTCACCGAGATGACTTTCCCAATACAAAAGTTCACCGGGCATGACTTTCCCAGTACAAAAGTTCACCGGGCATGACTTTCCCAATACAAAAGTTCACCGGGCATGACTTTCCCAATACAAATGTTCACCGGGCATGACTTTGCCAATACAAAAGTTCACCGGAGATGACTTTCCCAATACAAAAGTTCACCGGGCATGACTTTCCCAATACAAAAGTTCACAGGGCATGACTTTCCCAATACAAAAGTTCACCGGGCATGACTTTCCAATACAAAAGTTCACCGGAGATGACTTTTCCCATACAAAAGTTCACCGGAGATGACTTTCCCAACGGGCATGACTTTCCCAATACAAAAGTTCACCGGGCATGAATTTCCCAATACAAATGTTCACCGGAGATGACTTTCCCAATACAAAAGTTCACCGGGCATGACTTTCCCAATACAAATGTTCACCGGGCATGACTTTTCCAATACAAAAGTTCACCGGGCATGACTTTCCCAATACGAAAGTTCACCGGGCATGACTTTCCCAATACAAAAGTTCACCGGGCATGACTTTCCCAATACGAAAGTTCACCGGGCATGACTTTCCCAATACAAATGTTCACCGGAGATGACTTTCCCAATACAAAAGTTCACCGGGCATGACTTTCCCAATACAAAAGTTCACCGGAGATGACTTTTCCCATACAAAAGTTCACCGGGCATGACTTTCCCAATACAAAAGTTCACCGGGCATGACTTTCCCAATACAAAAGTTCACCGGGCATGACTTTCCCAATACAAAAGTTCACCGGGCATGAATTTCCCAATACAAATGTTCACCGGAGATGACTTTCCCAATACAAAAGTTCACCGGGCATGACTTTCCCAATACAAAAGTTCACCGGGCATGACTTTCCCAATACAAAAGTTCACCGGGCATGACTTTCCCAATACGAAAGTTCACCGGGCATGACTTTCCCAATACAAAAGTTCACCGGGCATGACTTTGCCAATACAAAAGTTCACCGGGCATGACTTTCCCAATACAAAAGTTCACCGGGCATGACTTTCCCAATACAAAAGTTCACCGGAGATGACTTTCCCAATACAAAGTTCACCGGGTATGTCTTTCCCAATACAAAAGTTCACCGGGCATGACTTTCCCAATACAAAAGTTAACCGGGCATGACTTTCCCAATACAAAAGTTCACCGGAGATGACTTTCCCAATACAAAAGTTCACCGGGCATGGCTTTCCCAACACAAAAGTTCACCGTGCATGACTTTCCCAATACAAAAGTTCACCGGGCATGACTTTCCCAATACAAAAGTTCACCGGAGATGACTTTCCCAATACAAAAGTTCACCGGGCATGACTTTCCCAGTACAAAAGTTCACCGGGCATGACTTTCCCAATACAAAAGTTCACCGGGCATGACTTTCCCAATACAAATGTTCACCGGGCATGACTTTGCCAATACAAAAGTTCACCGGAGATGACTTTCCCAATACAAAAGTTCACCGGGCATGACTTTCCCAATACAAAAGTTCACCGGGCATGGCTTTCCCAACACAAAAGTTCACCGGGCATGACTTTCTCAATACAAAAGTTCACCGGAGATGACTTTCCCAATACAAAAGTTCACCGGGCATGACTTTCCCAATACAAATGTTCACCGGGCATGACTTTCCCAATACAAAATTTCACCGGGCATGGCTTTCCCAACACAAAAGTTCACCGGGCATGACTTTCTCAATACAAAAGTTCACCGGGCATGACTTTCCCAATACAAAAGTTCACCGGAGATGGCTTTCCCAATACAAAAGTTCACCGGGCATGACTTTCCCAATACAAAAGTTCACAGGGCATGACTTTCCCAATACAAAAGTTCACCGGAGATGACTTTCCCAATACAAAAGTTCACCGGGCATGACTTTCCCAATACAAAAGTTCACCGGGCATGACTTTCCCAATACAAAAGTTCACCGGGCATGAATTTCCCAATACAAATGTTCACCGGGCATGACTTTGCCAATACAAAAGTTCACCGGAGATGACTTTCCCAATACAAAAGTTCACCGGACATGACTTTCCCAATACAAAAGTTCACCGGGCATGACTTTCCCAATACGAAAGTTCACCGGGCATGACTTTCCCAATACAAAAGTTCACAGGGCATGACTTTCCCAATACGAAAGTTCACCGGGCATGACTTTCCCAATACAAAAGTTCACCGGGCATGAATTTCCCAATACAAATGTTCACCGGAGATGACTTTCCCAATACAAAAGTTCACCGGGCATGACTTTCCCAATACAAAAGTTCACCGGGCATGACTTTCCCAATACAAAAGTTCACCGGGCATGACTTTCCCAATACGAAAGTTCACCGGGCATGACTTTCCCAATACAAAAGTTCACCGGGCATGACTTTGCCAATACAAAAGTTCACCGGGCATGACTTTCCCAATACAAAAGTTCACCGGGCATGACTTTCCCAATACAAAAGTTCACCGGAGATGACTTTTCCCATACAAAAGTTCACCGGGCATGACTTTCCCAATACAAAAGTTCACCGGGCATGACTTTCCCAATACAAAAAATCACCGGAGATGACTTTCCCAATACGAAAGTTCACCGGGCATGACTTTCCCAATACAAAAGTTCACCGGGCATGACTTTCCCAATACAAAAGTTCACCGGGCATGACTTTCCCAATACGAAAGTTCACCGGGCATGACTTTCCCAATACAAAAGTTCACCGGAGATGACTTTTCCCATACAAAAGTTCACCGGGCATGACTTTCCCAATACAAATGTTCACCGGGCATGACTTTCCCAATACAAAAGTTCACCGGGCATGACTTTCCCAATACAAAAGTTCACCGGGCATGACTTTCCCAATACAAAAAATCACCGGAGATGACTTTCCCAATACAAAAGTTCACCGGAGATGATTTTCCCAATACAAAAGTTCACCGGGCATGACTTTCCCAATACAAAAGTTCACCGGGCATGACTTTCCCAATACAAAAGTTCACCGGAGATGACTTTTCCCATACAAAGGTTCATCGGAGATGACTTTCCCAATACAAAAGTTCACCGGGCATGACTTTCCCAATACAAAAGTTCACCGGGCATGACTTTCCCAATACAAAAGTTCACCGGGCATGACTTTTCCAATACAAAAGTTCACAGGGCATGGCTTTCCCAACACAAAAGTTCACCGGGCATGACTTTCCCAATACAAAAGTTCACCGGGCATGACTTTGCCAATACAAAAGTTCACCGGAGATGGCTTTCCCAATACAAAAGTTCACCGGGCTTGACTTTCTCAATACAAAAGTTCACCGGAGATGACTTTGCCAATACAAAAGTTCACCGGAGATGACTTTTCCAATACAAAAGTTCACCGGGCATGGCTTTCCCAATACAAAAGTTCACCGGAGATGACTTTCCCAATACAAAAGTTCACCGGGCATGACTTTCCCAATAGAAAAGTTCACCGGAGATGACTTTTCCCATACAA
This sequence comes from Musca autumnalis, assembly GCF_047663935.1. Lineage (NCBI taxonomy): Eukaryota > Metazoa > Arthropoda > Insecta > Diptera > Muscidae > Musca > Musca autumnalis. The sequence continues at coordinate 38,069 of NW_027411860.1, read as the reverse complement.
AAAATCACCGGAGATGACTTTCCCAATACAAAAGTTCACCGGAGATGACTTTTCCCATACAAAAGTTCACCGGGCATGAATTTCCCAATACAAAAGTTCACCGGGCATGACTTTCCCAATACAAAAGTTCACCGGAGATGACTTCCCCAATACAAAAGTTCACCGGAGATGACTTCCCCAATACAAAAGTTCACCGGAGATGACTTTCCCAATACAAAAGTTCACCGGGCATGACTTTCTTAATACAAAAGTTCACCGGGCATGACTTTCTCAATACAAAAGTTCACCGGGCATGAATTTCCCAATACAAATGTTCACCGGGCATGAATTTCCCAATACAAATGTTCACCGGGCATGACTTTCCCAATACAAAAGTTCACCGGGCATGACTTTCCCAATACAAAAGTTCACCGGGCATGACTTTGCCAATACAAAAGTTCACCGGAGATGACTTCCCCAATACAAAAGTTCACCGGAGATGACTTTCCCAATACAAAAGTTCACCGGGCATGACTTTCTCAATACATAAGTTCACAGGGCATGAATTTCCCAATACAAATGTTCACCGGGCATGAATTTCCCAATACAAATGTTCACCGGGCATGACTTTCCCAATACAAAAGCTCACCGGGCATGACTTTCCCAATACAAATGTTCACCGGGCATGACTTTCCCAATACAAAGTTCACCGGGCATGAATTTCCCAATACAAATGTTCACCGGGCATGACTTTGCCAATACAAAAGTTCACCGGGCATGACTTTCCCAATACAAAAGTTCACCGGGCATGACTTTCCCAATACAAAAGTTCACCGGGCATGACTTTCCCAATACAAAAGTTCACCGGGCATGACTTTCCCAATACAAAAGTTCACCGGGCATGACTTTCCCAATACAAAAGTTCACCGGGCATGACTTTCTCAATACAAAAGTTCACCGGGCATGACTTTTCCCATACAAAAGTTCACCGGAGATGACTTTCCCAATACAAAAGTTCACCGGGCATGACTTTCCCAATACAAAAGTTCACCGGGCATGACTTTCCCAATACAAAAGTTCAACGGAGATGACTTTCCCAATACAAAAGTTCAGCGGGCATGACTTTCCCAATACAAAAGTTCACCGGGCATGACTTTCCCAATACAAAAGTTCACCGGGCATGACTTTCCCAATACAAAAGTTCACCGGGCATTACTTTCTCAATAAAAAAGTTCACCGGGCATGACTTTCCCAATACAAAAGTTCACCGGGCATGAATTTCCCAATACAAAGGTTCACCGGGCATGACTTTCCCAATACAAAAGTTCACCGGGCATGACTTTCCCAATACAAAAGTTCACCGGAGATGACTTTCCCAATACAAAAGTTCACCGGGCATGACTTTCCCAATAAAAAATTCACCGGGCATGAATTTCCCAATACAAATGTTCACCGGACATGACTTTCCCAATACAAAAGTTCACCGGAGATGATTTTCCCAATACAAAAGTTCACCGGGCATGACTTTCCCAATACAAAAGTTCACCGGGCATGACTTTTCCCATACAAAAGTTCACCGGGCATGGCTTTCCCAACACAAAAGTTCACCGGACATGACTTTCCCAATACAAAAGTTCACCGGGCATGACTTTCCCAATACAAAAGTTCACCGGAGATGACTTTCCCAATACAAAAGTTCACCGGGCATGACTTTCCCAATACAAAAGTTCACCGGGCATGAATTTCCCAATACAAATGTTCACCGGGCATGACTTTGCCAATACAAAAGTTCACCGGAGATGACTTTCCCAATACAAAAGTTCACCGGGCATGACTTTCCCAATACAAATGTTCACCGGGCATGACTTTCCCAATACAAAAGTTCACCGGGCGTGACTTTCCCAATACAAAAGTTCACCGGGCATGACTTTCCCAATACAAAAGTTCACCGGGCATGACTTTCCCAATACAAAAGTTCACCGTAGATGACTTTCCCAATACAAAAGTTCACCGGGCATGACTTTCCCAATACAAAAGTTCACCGGAGATGACTTTTCCCATACAAAAGTTCACCGGGCATGACTTTCCCAATACAAAAGTTCACCGGGCATGACTTTCCCAATACAAAAGTTCACCGGGCATGACTTTCCCAATACAAAAGTTCACCGGAGATGACTTTCCCAATACAAAAGTTCACCGGGCATGACTTTCCCAATACAAAAGTTCACCGGAGATGACTTTCCCAATACAAAAGTTCACCGGGCATGACTTTCCCAATACAAAAGTTCACCGGAGATGACTTCCCCAATACAAAAGTTCACCGGAGATGACTTCCCCAATACAAAAGTTCACCGGAGATGACTTTCCCAATACAAAAGTTCACCGGGCATGACTTTCTCAATACAAAAGTTCACCGGGCATGAATTTCCCAATACAAATGTTCACCGGGCATGAATTTCCCAATACAAAAGTTCATCGGGCATGACTTTCCCAATACAAAAGTTCACCGGGCATGACTTTCCCAATACAAAAGTTCACCGGGCATGACTTTCCCAATACAAATGTTCACCGGGCATGACTTTCCCAATACAAAAGTTCACCGGGCATGAATTTCCCAATACAAATGTTCACCGGGCATGACTTTGCCAATACAAAAGTTCACCGAGCATGACTTTCCCAATACAAAAGTTCACCGGGCATGACTTTCCCAATACAAAAGTTCACCGGGCATGACTTTCCCAATACAAAAGTTCACCGGGCATGAATTTCCCAATACAAATGTTCACCGGGCATGACTTTGCCAATACAAAAGTTCACCGGAGATGACTTTCCCAATACAAAAGTTCACCGGGCAGGACTTTCTCAATACAAAAGTTCACCGGGCATGACTTTCTCAATACAAAAGTTCACCGGGCATGACTTTCCCAATACAAAAGTTCACCGGAGATGACTTCCCCAATACAAAAGTTCACCGGAGATGACTTCCCCAATACAAAAGTTCACAGGAGATGACTTTCCCAATACAAAAGTTCACCGGAGATGACTTTCCCAATACAAAAGTTCACCGGGCATGACTTTCTCAATACAAAAGTTCACCGGGCATGAATTTCCCAATACAAATGTTCACCGGGCATGAATTTCCCAATACAAAAGTTCATCGGGCATGACTTTCCCAATACAAAAGTTCACCGGGCATGACTTTCCCAATACAAAAGTTCACCGGGCATGACTTTCCCAATACAAATGTTCACCGGGCATGACTTTCCCAATACAAAAGTTCACCGGGCATGAATTTCCCAATACAAATGTTCACCGGGCATGACTTTGCCAATACAAAAGTTCACCGAGCATGACTTTCCCAATACAAAAGTTCACCGGGCATGACTTTCCCAATACAAAAGTTCACCGGGCATGACTTTCCCAATACAAAAGTTCACCGGGCATGAATTTCCCAATACAAATGTTCACCGGGCATGACTTTGCCAATACAAAAGTTCACCGGAGATGACTTTCCCAATACAAAAGTTCACCGGGCAGGACTTTCTCAATACAAAAGTTCACCGGGCATGACTTTCTCAATACAAAAGTTCACCGGGCATGACTTTCCCAATACAAAAGTTCACCGGAGATGACTTCCCCAATACAAAAGTTCACCGGAGATGACTTCCCCAATACAAAAGTTCACAGGAGATGACTTTCCCAATACAAAAGTTCACCGGGCATGACTTTCCTAATACAAAAGTTCACCAGGCATGACTTTTCCCATACAAAAGTTCACCGGAGATGACTTTTCCCATACAAAAGTTCACCGGGCATGACTTTCCCAATACAAAAGTTCACCGGGCATGACTTTCCCAATACAAAAGTTCACCGGGCATGACTTTTCCCATACAAAAGTTCACCGGGCATGACTTTCCCAATAAAAAAGTTCACCGGGCATGACTTTTCCCATACAAAAGTTCACCGGAGATGACTTTCCCAATACAAAAGTTTACCGGGCATGACTTTCCCAATACGAAAGTTCACCGGGCATGACTTTCCCAATACAAAAGTTCACCGGGCATGACTTTCTCAATACAAAAGTTCACAGGGCATGAATTTCCCAATACAAATGTTCACCGGGCATGAATTTCCCAATACAAATGTTCACCGGGCATGACTTTCCCAATACAAAAGCTCACCGGGCATGACTTTCCCAATACAAATGTTCACCGGGCATGACTTTCCCAATACAAAGTTCACCGGGCATGAATTTCCCAATACAAATGTTCACCGGGCATGACTTTGCCAATACAAAAGTTCACCGGGCATGACTTTCCCAATACAAAAGTTCACCGGGCATGACTTTCCCAATACAAAAGTTCACCGGGCATGTCTTTCCCAATACAAAAGTTCACCGGGCATGACTTTCCCAATACAAAAGTTCACCGGGCATGACTTTCCCAATACAAAAGTTCACCGGGCATGACTTTCTCAATACAAAAGTTCACCGGGCATGACTTTTCCCATACAAAAGTTCACCGGAGATGACTTTCCCAATACAAAAGTTCACCGGGCATGACTTTCCCAATACAAAAGTTCACCGGGCATGACTTTCCCAATACAAAAGTTCAACGGAGATGACTTTCCCAATACAAAAGTTCAGCGGGCATGACTTTCCCAATACAAAAGTTCACCGGGCATGACTTTCCCAATACAAAAGTTCACCGGGCATGACTTTCCCAATACAAAAGTTCACCGGGCATTACTTTCTCAATAAAAAAGTTCACCGGGCATGACTTTCCCAATACAAAAGTTCACCGGGCATGAATTTCCCAATACAAAAGTTCACCGGGCATGACTTTCCCAATACAAAAGTTCACCGGGCATGACTTTCCCAATACAAAAGTTCACCGGAGATGACTTTCCCAATACAAAAGTTCACCGGGCATGACTTTCCCAATAAAAAATTCACCGGGCATGAATTTCCCAATACAAATGTTCACCGGACATGACTTTCCCAATACAAAAGTTCACCGGAGATGATTTTCCCAATACAAAAGTTCACCGGGCATGACTTTCCCAATACAAAAGTTCACCGGGCATGACTTTTCCCATACAAAAGTTCACCGGGCATGGCTTTCCCAACACAAAAGTTCACCGGACATGACTTTCCCAATACAAAAGTTCACCGGGCATGACTTTCCCAATACAAAAGTTCACCGGAGATGACTTTCCCAATACAAAAGTTCAAAGGGCATGACTTTCCCAATACAAAAGTTCACCGGGCATGAATTTCCCAATACAAATGTTCACCGGGCATGACTTTGCTAATACAAAAGTTCACCGGAGATGACTTTCCCAATACAAAAGTTCACCGGGCATGACTTTCCCAATACAAATGTTCACCGGGCATGACTTTCCCAATACAAAAGTTCACCGGGCGTGACTTTCCCAATACAAAAGTTCACCGGGCATGACTTTCCCAATACAAAAGTTCACCGGGCATGACTTTCCCAATACAAAAGTTCACCGTAGATGACTTTCCCAATACAAAAGTTCACCGGGCATGACTTTCCCAATACAAAAGTTCACCGGAGATGACTTTTCCCATACAAAAGTTCACCGGGCATGACTTTCCCAATACAAAAGTTCACCGGGCATGACTTTCCCAATACAAAAGTTCACCGGGCATGACTTTCCCAATACAAAAGTTCACCGGAGATGACTTTCCCAATACAAAAGTTCACCGGGCATGACTTTCCCAATACAAAAGTTCACCGGAGATGACTTTCCCAATACAAAAGTTCACCGGGCATGACTTTCCCAATACAAAAGTTCACCGGAGATGACTTCCCCAATACAAAAGTTCACCGGAGATGACTTCCCCAATACAAAAGTTCACCGGAGATGACTTTCCCAATACAAAAGTTCACCGGGCATGACTTTCTCAATACAAAAGTTCACCGGGCATGAATTTCCCAATACAAATGTTCACCGGGCATGAATTTCCCAATACAAAAGTTCATCGGGCATGACTTTCCCAATACAAAAGTTCACCGGGCATGACTTTCCCAATACAAAAGTTCACCGGGCATGACTTTCCCAATACAAATGTTCACCGGGCATGACTTTCCCAATACAAAAGTTCACCGGGCATGAATTTCCCAATACAAATGTTCACCGGGCATGACTTTGCCAATACAAAAGTTCACCGAGCATGACTTTCCCAATACAAAAGTTCACCGGGCATGACTTTCCCAATACAAAAGTTCACCGGGCATGACTTTCCCAATACAAAAGTTCACCGGGCATGAATTTCCCAATACAAATGTTCACCGGGCATGACTTTGCCAATACAAAAGTTCACCGGAGATGACTTTCCCAATACAAAAGTTCACCGGGCAGGACTTTCTCAATACAAAAGTTCATCGGGCATGACTTTCTCAATACAAAAGTTCACCGGGCATGACTTTCCCAATACAAAAGTTCACCGGAGATGACTTCCCCAATACAAAAGTTCACCGGAGATGACTTCCCCAATACAAAAGTTCACAGGAGATGACTTTCCCAATACAAAAGTTCACCGGAGATGACTTTCCCAATACAAAAGTTCACCGGGCATGACTTTCTCAATACAAAAGTTCACCGGGCATGAATTTCCCAATACAAATGTTCACCGGGCATGAATTTCCCAATACAAAAGTTCTTCGGGCATGACTTTCCCAATACAAAAGTTCACCGGGCATGACTTTCCCAATACAAAAGTTCACCGGGCATGACTTTCCCAATACAAATGTTCACCGGGCATGACTTTCCCAATACAAAAGTTCACCGGGCATGAATTTCCCAATACAAATGTTCACCGGGCATGACTTTGCCAATACAAAAGTTCACCGAGCATGACTTTCCCAATACAAAAGTTCACCGGGCATGACTTTCCCAATACAAAAGTTCACCGGGCATGACTTTCCCAATACAAAAGTTCACCGGGCATGAATTTCCCAATACAAATGTTCACCGGGCATGACTTTGCCAATACAAAAGTTCACCGGAGATGACTTTCCCAATACAAAAGTTCACCGGGCAGGACTTTCTCAATACAAAAGTTCACCGGGCATGACTTTCTCAATACAAAAGTTCACCGGGCATGACTTTCCCAATACAAAAGTTCACCGGAGATGACTTCCCCAATACAAAAGTTCACCGGAGATGACTTCCCCAATACAAAAGTTCACAGGAGATGACTTTCCCAATACAAAAGTTCACCGGGCATGACTTTCCTAATACAAAAGTTCACCAGGCATGACTTTTCCCATACAAAAGTTCACCGGAGATGACTTTTCCCATACAAAAGTTCACCGGGCATGACTTTCCCAATACAAAAGTTCACCGGGCATGACTTTCCCAATACAAAAGTTCACCGGGCATGACTTTTCCCATACAAAAGTTCACCGGGCATGACTTTCCCAATAAAAAAGTTCACCGGGCATGACTTTTCCCATACAAAAGTTCACCGGAGATGACTTTCCCAATACAAAAGTTTACCGGGCATGACTTTCCCAATACGAAAGTTCACCGGGCATGACTTTCCCAATACAAAAGTTCACCGGGCATGACTTTCCCAATACAAAAGTTCACCGGGCATGACTTTCCCAATACAAAAGTTCACCGGGCATGAATTTCCCAATACAAATGTTCACCGGGCATGACTTTGCCAATACAAAAGTTCACCGGAGATGACTTTCCCAATACAAAAGTTCACCGGGCATGACTTTCTCAATACAAAAGTTCACCGGGCATGACTTTCTCAATACAAAAGTTCACCGGGCATGACTTTCCCAATACAAAAGTTCACCGGAGATGACTTCCCCAATACAAAAGTTCACCGGAGATGACTTCCCCAATACAAAAGTTCACCGGAGATGACTTTCCCAATACAAAAGTTCACCGGGCATGACTTTCTCAATACAAAAGTTCACCGGGCATGAATTTCCCAATACAAATGTTCACCGGGCATGAATTTCCCAATACAAAAGTTCACCGGGCATGACTTTCCCAATACAAAAGTTCACCGGGCATGACTTTCCCAATACAAAAGTTCACCGGGCATGACTTTCCCAATACAAAAGTTCACCGGGCATGACTTTCCCAATACAAAAGTTCACCGGAGATGACTTTCCCAATACAAAAGTTCACCGGGCATGACTTTCCCAATACAAAAGTTCACCGGGCATGACTTTCCCAATACAAAAGTTCACCGGGCATGACTTTCCCAATACAAAAGTTCACCGGGCATGACTTTCCCAATACAAAAGTTCACCGGGCATGACTTTCCCAATACAAAAGTTCACCGGGCATGACTTTCCTAATACAAAAGTTCACCAGGCATGACTTTTCCCATACAAAAGTTCACCGAAGATGACTTTTCCCATACAAAAGTTCACCGGGCATGACTTTCCCAATACAAAAGTTCACCGGGCATGACTTTCCCAATACAAAAGTTCACCGGGCATGACTCTTCCCATACAAAAGTTCACCGGGCATGACTTTCCCAATAAAAAAGTTCACCGGGCATGACTTTTCCCATACAAAAGTTCACCGGAGATGACTTTCCCAATACAAAAGTTCACCGGGCATGACTTTCCCAATACGAAAGTTCACCGGGCATGACTTTCCCAATACAAAAGTTCACCGGGCATGACTTTCCCAATACAAAAGTTCACCGGAGATGACTTTTCCCATACAAAAGTTCACCGGAGATGACATTCCCAATACAAAAGTTCACCGGGCATGACTTTCCCAATACAAAAGTTCACCGGGCATGACTTTCCCAATACAAAAGTTCACCGGGCATGACTTTCCCAATACAAAAGTTCACCGGGCATGACTTTCCCAATACAAAAGTTCACCGGAGATGACTTTCCCAATACAAAAGTTCACCTGGCATGACTTTCCCAATACAAAAGTTCACCGGAGATGACTTTTCCCATACAAAAGTTCACCGGGCATGACTTTCCCAATACAAAAGTTCACCGGGCATGACTTTCCCAATACAAAAGTTCACCGGGCATGACTTTCCCAATACAAAAGTTCACCGGAGATGACTTTCCCAATACAAAAGTTCACCGGGCATGACTTTCCCAATACAAAAGTTCACCGGAGATGACTTTCCCAATACAAAAGTTCACCGGGCATGAATTTCCTAATACAAATGTTCACCGGGCATGACTTTCTCAATACAAAAGTTCACCGGGCATGAATTTCCCAATACAAATGTTCACCGGGCATGAATTTCCCAATACAAAAGTTCACCGGGCATGACTTTCCCAATACAAAAGTTCACCGGGCATGACTTTCCCAATACAAAAGTTCACCGGGCATGACTTTCCCAATACAAATGTTCACCGGGCATGACTTTCCCAATAGAAAAGTTCACCGGGCATGACTTTCCCAATACAAAAGTTCACCGGGCATGACTTTCCCAATACAAAAGTTCACCGGGCATGAATTTCCCAATACAAATGTTCACCGGGCATGACTTTGCCAATACAAAAGTTCACCGGAGATGACTTTCCCAATACAAAAGTTCACCGGGCATGACTTTCTCAATACAAAAGTTCACCGGGCATGACTTTCTCAATACAAAAGTTCACCGGGCATGACTTTTCCCATACAAAAGTTCACCGGGCATGATTTTCTCAATACAAAAGTTCACCGGGCATGACTTTCCCAATACGAAAGTTCACCGGGCATGACTTTCCCAATACAAAAGTTCACCGGAGGTGACTTTCCCAATACAAAAGTTCACCGGGCATGACTTTCCCAATACAAAAGTTCACCGGGCATGACTTTCCCAATACAAAAGTTCACCGGGCATGACTTTCCCAATACAAAACTTCACCGGGCATGACTTTCCCAATACAAAAGTTCACCGGGCATGACTTTCCCAATACAAAATTTCACCGGGCATGACTTTCCCAATACAAAAGTTCACCGGGCATGACTTTCCTAATACAAAAGTTCACCAGGCATGACTTTTCCCATACAAAAGTTCACCGGAGATGACTTTTCCCATACAAAAGTTCACCGGGCATGACTTTCCCAATACAAAAGTTCACCGGGCATGACTTTCCCAATACAAAAGTTCACCGGGCATGACTTTTCCCATACAAAAGTTCACCGGGCATGACTTTCCCAATAAAAAAGTTCACCGGGCATGACTTTTCCCATACAAAAGTTCACCGGAGATGACTTTCCCAATACAAAAGTTCACCGGGCATGACTTTCCCAATACGAAAGTTCACCGGGCATGACTTTCCCAATACAAAAGTTCACCGGGCATGACTTTCCCAATACAAAAGTTCACCGGATATGACTTTTCCCATACAAAAGTTCACCGGAGATGACTTTCCCAATACAAAAGTTCACCGGGCATGACTTTCCCAATACAAAAGTTCACCGGGCATGACTTTCCCAATACGAAAGTTCACCGGAGATGACTTTCCCAATACAAAAGTTCACCGGGCATGAATTTCCCAATACAAATGTTCACCGGGCATGACTTTCCCAATACAAAAGTTCACCGGAGATGACTTTCCCAATACAAAAGTTCACCGGGCATGACTTTCCCAATACAAAAGTTCACCGGGCATGACTTTCCCAATAGAAAAGTTCACCGGGCATGACTTTCCCAATACAAAAGTTCACCGGGCATGACTTTCCCAATACAAAAGTTCACCGGGCATGAATTTCCCAATACAAATGTTCACCGGGCATGACTTTGCCAATACAAAAGTTCACCGGAGATGACTTTTCCCATACAAAAGTTCACCGGGCATGACTTTCCCAATACAAAAGTTCACCGGGCATGACTTTCCCAATACAAAAGTTCACCGGGCATGACTTTTCCCATACAAAAGTTCACCGGGCATGACTTTCCCAATAAAAAAGTTCACCGGGCATGACTTTTCCCATACAAAAGTTCACCGGAGATGACTTTCCCAATACAAAAGTTCACCGGGCATGACTTTCCCAATACGAAAGTTCACCGGGCATGACTTTCCCAATACAAAAGTTCACCGGGCATGACTTTCCCAATACAAAAGTTCACCGGATATGACTTTTCCCATACAAAAGTTCACCGGAGATGACTTTCCCAATACAAAAGTTCACCGGGCATGACTTTCCCAATACAAAAGTTCACCGGGCATGACTTTCCCAATACGAAAGTTCACCGGAGATGACTTTCCCAATACAAAAGTTCACCGGGCATGAATTTCCCAATACAAATGTTCACCGGGCATGACTTTCCCAATACAAAAGTTCACCGGAGATGACTTTCCCAATACAAAAGTTCACCGGGCATGACTTTCCCAATACAAAAGTTCACCGGGCATGACTTTCCCAATACAAAAGTTCACCGGGCATGACTTTTCCCATACAAAAGTTCACCGGGCATGACTTTCCCAATAAAAAAGTTCACCGGGCATGACTTTTCCCATACAAAAGTTCACCGGAGATGACTTTCCCAATACAAAAGTTCACCGGGCATGACTTTCCCAATACGAAAGTTCACCGGGCATGACTTTCCCAATACAAAAGTTCACCGGGCATGACTTTCCCAATACAAAAGTTCACCGGAGATGACTTTTCCCATACAAAAGTTCACCGGAGATGACTTTCCCAATACAAAAGTTCACCGGGCATGACTTTCCCAATACAAAAGTTCACCGGGCATGACTTTCCCAATACGAAAGTTCACCGGAGATGACTTTCCCAATACAAAAGTTCACCGGGCATGAATTTCCCAATACAAATGTTCACCGGGCATGACTTTCCCAATACAAAAGTTCACCGGAGATGACTTTCCCAATACAAAAGTTCACCGGGCATGACTTTCCCAATACAAAAGTTCACCGGGCATGACTTTCCCAATACAAAATTTCACCGGGCATGACTTTCCCAATACAAAAGTTCACCGGGCATGACTTTCCTAATACAAAAGTTCACCAGGCATGACTTTTCCCATACAAAAGTTCACCGGAGATGACTTTTCCCATACAAAAGTTCACCGGGCATGACTTTCCCAATACAAAAGTTCACCGGGCATGACTTTCCCAATACAAAAGTTCACCGGGCATGACTTTTCCCATACAAAAGTTCACCGGGCATGACTTTCCCAATAAAAAAGTTCACCGGGCATGACTTTTCCCATACAAAAGTTCACCGGAGATGACTTTCCCAATACAAAAGTTCACCGGGCATGACTTTCCCAATACGAAAGTTCACCGGGCATGACTTTCCCAATACAAAAGTTCACCGGGCATGACTTTCCCAATACAAAAGTTCACCGGATATGACTTTTCCCATACAAAAGTTCACCGGAGATGACTTTCCCAATACAAAAGTTCACCGGGCATGACTTTCCCAATACAAAAGTTCACCGGGCATGACTTTCCCAATACGAAAGTTCACCGGAGATGACTTTCCCAATACAAAAGTTCACCGGGCATGAATTTCCCAATACAAATGTTCACCGGGCATGACTTTCCCAATACAAAAGTTCACCGGAGATGACTTTCCCAATACAAAAGTTCACCGGGCATGACTTTCCCAATACAAAAGTTCACCGGGCATGACTTTCCCAATAGAAAAGTTCACCGGGCATGACTTTCCCAATACAAAAGTTCACCGGGCATGACTTTCCCAATACAAAAGTTCACCGGGCATGAATTTCCCAATACAAATGTTCACCGGGCATGACTTTGCCAATACAAAAGTTCACCGGAGATGACTTTTCCCATACAAAAGTTCCCCGGGCATGACTTTCCCAATACAAAAGTTCACCGGGCATGACTTTCCCAATACAAAAGTTCACCGGGCATGACTTTTCCCATACAAAAGTTCACCGGGCATGACTTTCCCAATAAAAAAGTTCACCGGGCATGACTTTTCCCATACAAAAGTTCACCGGAGATGACTTTCCCAATACAAAAGTTCACCGGGCATGACTTTCCCAATACGAAAGTTCACCGGGCATGACTTTCCCAATACAAAAGTTCACCGGGCATGACTTTCCCAATACAAAAGTTCACCGGATATGACTTTTCCCATACAAAAGTTCACCGGAGATGACTTTCCCAATACAAAAGTTCACCGGGCATGACTTTCCCAATACAAAAGTTCACCGGGCATGACTTTCCCAATACGAAAGTTCACCGGAGATGACTTTCCCAATACAAAAGTTCACCGGGCATGAATTTCCCAATACAAATGTTCACCGGGCATGACTTTCCCAATACAAAAGTTCACCGGAGATGACTTTCCCAATACAAAAGTTCACCGGGCATGACTTTCCCAATACAAAAGTTCACCGGGCATGACTTTCCCAATACAAAAGTTCACCGGGCATGACTTTTCCCATACAAAAGTTCACCGGGCATGACTTTCCCAATAAAAAAGTTCACCGGGCATGACTTTTCCCATACAAAAGTTCACCGGAGATGACTTTCCCAATACAAAAGTTCACCGGGCATGACTTTCCCAATACGAAAGTTCACCGGGCATGACTTTCCCAATACAAAAGTTCACCGGGCATGACTTTCCCAATACAAAAGTTCACCGGAGATGACTTTTCCCATACAAAAGTTCACCGGAGATGACTTTCCCAATACAAAAGTTCACCGGGCATGACTTTCCCAATACAAAAGTTCACCGGGCATGACTTTCCCAATACAAAAGTTCACCGGGCATGACTTTCCCAATACAAAAGTTCACCGGGCATGACTTTCCCAATACAAAAGTTCACCGGAGATGACTTTCCCAATACAAAAGTTCACCGGGCATGACTTTCCCAATACAAAAGTTCACCGGAGATGACTTTTCCCATACAAAAGTTCACCGGGCATGACTTTCCCAATACAAAAGTTCACCGGGCATGACTTTCCCAATACAAAAGTTCACCGGGCATGACTTTCCCAATACAAAAGTTCACCGGAGATGACTTTCCCAATACAAAAGTTCACCGGGCATGACTTTCCCAATACAAAAGTTCACCGGAGATGACTTTCCCAATACAAAAGTTCACCGGGCATGACTTTCCCAATACAAAAGTTCACCGGAGATGACTTCCCCAATACAAAAGTTCACCGGAGATGACTTCCCCCATACAAAAGTTCACCGGAGATGACTTTCCCAATACAAAAGTTCACCGGGCATGACTTTCTCAATACAAAAGTTCACCGGGCATGACTTTCTCAATACAAAAGTTCACCGGGCATGAATTTCCCAATACAAATGTTCACCGGGCATGAATTTCCCAATACAAAAGTTCACCGGGCATGACTTTCCCAATACAAAAGTTCACCGGGCATGACTTTCCCAATACAAAAGTTCACCGGGCATGACTTTCCCAATACAAATGTTCACCGGGCATGACTTTCCCAATACAAAAGTTCACCGGGCATGAATTTCCCAATACAAATGTTCACCGGGCATGACTTTGCCAATACAAAAGTTCACCGAGCATGACTTTCCCAATAGAAAAGTTCACCGGGCATGACTTTCCCAATACAAAAGTTCACCGGGCATGACTTTCCCAATACAAAAGTTCACCGGGCATGAATTTCCCAATACAAATGTTCACCGGGCATGACTTTGCCAATACAAAAGTTCACCGGAGATGACTTTCCCAATACAAAAGTTCACCGGGCATGACTTTCTCAATACAAAAGTTCACCGGGCATGACTTTCTCAATACAAAAGTTCACCGGGCATGACTTTTCCCATACAAAAGTTCACCGGAGATGACTTTCCCAATACAAAAGTTCACCGGGCATGACTTTCCCAATACAAAAGTTCACCGGGCATGACTTTCCCAATACGAAAGTTCACCGGAGATGACTTTCCCAATACAAAAGTTCACCGGGCATGAATTTCCCAATACAAATGTTCACCGGGCATGACTTTCCCAATACAAAAGTTCACCGGAGATGACTTTCCCAATACAAAAGTTCACCGGGCATGACTTTCCCAATACAAAAGTTCACCGGGCATGACTTTCCCAATACAAAAGTTCACCGGGCATGAATTTCCCAATACAAAAGTTCACCGGGCATGACTTTCCCAATACAAAAGTTCACCGGGCATGACTTTTCCCATACAAAAGTTCACCGGGCATGACTTTCCCAATAAAAAAGTTCACCGGGCATGACTTTTCCCATACAAAAGTTCACCGGAGATGACTTTCCCAATACAAAAGTTCACCGGGCATGACTTTCCCAATACGAAAGTTCACCGGGCATGACTTTCCCAATACAAAAGTTCACCGGGCATGACTTTCCCAATACAAAAGTTCACCGGAGATGACTTTTCCCATACAAAAGTTCACCGGAGATGACTTTCCCAATACAAAAGTTCACCGGGCATGACTTTCCCAATACAAAAGTTCACCGGGCATGACTTTCCCAATACAAAAGTTCACCGGGCATGACTTTCCCAATACAAAAGTTCACCGGGCATGACTTTCCCAATACAAAAGTTCACCGGAGATGACTTTCCCAATACAAAAGTTCACCGGGCATGACTTTCCCAATACAAAAGTTCACCGGAGATGACTTTTCCCATACAAAAGTTCACCGGGCATGACTTTCCCAATACAAAAGTTCACCGGGCATGACTTTCCCAATACAAAAGTTCACCGGGCATGACTTTCCCAATACAAAAGTTCACCGGAGATGACTTTCCCAATACGAAAGTTCACCGGGCATGACTTTCCCAATACAAAAGTTCACCGGAGATGACTTTCCCAATACAAAAGTTCACCGGGCATGACTTTCCCAATACAAAAGTTCACCGGAGATGACTTCCCCAATACAAAAGTTCACCGGAGATGACTTCCCCAATACAAAAGTTCACCGGAGATGACTTTCCCAATACAAAAGTTCACCGGGCATGACTTTCTCAATACAAAAGTTCACCGGGCATGACTTTCTCAATACAAAAGTTCACCGGGCATGAATTTCCCAATACAAATGTTCACCGGGCATGAATTTCCCAATACAAAAGTTCACCGGGCATGACTTTCCCAATACAAAAGTTCACCGGGCATGACTTTCCCAATACAAAAGTTCACCGGGCATGACTTTCCCAATACAAATGTTCACCGGGCATGACTTTCCCAATACAAAAGTTCACCGGGCATGAATTTCCCAATACAAATGTTCACCGGGCATGACTTTGCCAATACAAAAGTTCACCGAGCATGACTTTCCCAATAGAAAAGTTCACCGGGCATGACTTTCCCAATACAAAAGTTCACCGGGCATGACTTTCCCAATACAAAAGTTCACCGGGCATGAATTTCCCAATACAAATGTTCACCGGGCATGACTTTGCCAATACAAAAGTTCACCGGAGATGACTTTCCCAATACAAAAGTTCACCGGGCATGACTTTCTCAATACAAAAGTTCACCGGGCATGACTTTCTCAATACAAAAGTTCACCGGGCATGACTTTCCCAATACAAAAGTTCACCGGAGATGACTTCCCCAATACAAAAGTTCACCGGAGATGACTTCCCCAATACAAAAGTTCACCGGAGATGACTTTCCCAATACAAAAGTTCACCGGGCATGACTTTCTCAATACAAAAGTTCACCGGTCATGAATTTCCCAATACAAATGTTCACCGGGCATGAATTTCCCAATACAAAAGTTCACCGGGCATGACTTTCTCAATACAAAAGTTCACCGGGCATGAATTTCCCAATACAAATGTTCACCGGGCATAAATTTCCCAATACAAAAGTTCACCGGGCATGACTTTCCCAATACAAAAGTTCACCGGGCATGACTTTCCCAATACAAAAGTTCACCGGGCATGACTTTCCCAATACAAATTTCACCGGGCATGATTTTCTCAATACAAAAGTTCACCGGGCATGACTTTCCCAATACGAAAGTTCACCGGGCATGAATTTCCCAATACAAAAGTTCACCGGAGGTGACTTTCCCAATACAAAAGTTCACCGGGCATGACTTTCCCAATACAAAAGTTCACCGGGCATGACTTTCCCAATACAAAAGTTCACCGGGCATGACTTTCCCAATACAAAAGTTCACCGGGCATGACTTTCCCAATACAAAAGTTCACCGGGCATGACTTTCCCAATACAAAAGTTCACCGGGCATGACTTTCCCAATACAAAAGTTCACCGGGCATGACTTTCCTAATACAAAAGTTCACCAGGCATGACTTTTCCCATACAAAAGTTCACCGGAGATGACTTTTCCCATACAAAAGTTCACCGGGCATGACTTTCCCAATACAAAAGTTCACCGGGCATGACTTTCCCAATACAAAAGTTCACCGGGCATGACTTTTCCCATACAAAAGTTCACCGGGCATGACTTTCCCAATATAAAAGTTCACCGGGCATGACTTTTCCCATACAAAAGTTCACCGGAGATGACTTTCCCAATACAAAAGTTCACCGGGCATGACTTTCCCAATACGAAAGTTCACCGGGCATGACTTTCCCAATACAAAAGTTCACCGGGCATGACTTTCCCAATACAAAAGTTCACCGGAGATGACTTTTCCCATACAAAAGTTCACCGGAGATGACTTTCCCAATACAAAAGTTCACCGGGCATGACTTTCCCAATACAAAAGTTCACCGGGCATGACTTTCCCAATACGAAAGTTTACCGGAGATGACTTTCCCAATACAAAAGTTCACCGGGCATGAATTTCCCAATACAAATGTTCACCGGGCATGACTTTCCCAATACAAAAGTTCACCGGAGATGACTTTCCCAATACAAAAGTTCACCGGGCATGACTTTCCCAATACAAAAGTTCACCGGGCATGACTTTCCCAATACAAAAGTTCACCGGGCATGACTTTCCCAATACAAAAGTTCACCGGGCATGAATTTCCCAATACAAAAGTTCACCGGGCATGACTTTCCCAATACAAAAGTTCACCGGAGATGACTTTTCCCATACAAAAGTTCACCGGAGATGACTTTCCCAATAGAAAAGTTCACCGGGCATGACTTTCCCAATACAAAAGTTCACCGGGCATGACTTTCCCAATACGAAAGTTCACCGGAGATGACTTTCCCAATACAAAAGTTCACCGGGCATGAATTTCCCAATACAAATGTTCACCGGGCATGACTTTGCCAATACAAAAGTTCACCGGAGATGACTTTCCCAATACAAAAGTTCACCGGGCATGACTTTCCCAATACAAAAGTTCACCGGGCATGACTTTCCCAATTCAAAAGTTCACCGGGCATGACTTTCCCAATACAAAAGTTCACCGGGCATGACTTTCCTAATACAAAAGTTCACCGGGCATGACTTTCCCAATACAAAAGTTCACCAGGCATGACTTTTCCCATACAAAAGTTCACCGGAGATGACTTTTCCCATACAAAAGTTCACCGGGCATGACTTTCCCAATACAAAAGTTCACCGGGTATGACTTTCCCAATACAAAAGTTCACCGGGCATGACTTTTCCCATACAAAAGTTCACCGGGCATGACTTTCCCATTACAAATGTTCACCGGAGATGACTTTCCCAATACAAATGTTCACCGGGCATGACTTTCCCAATACAAAAGTTCACCGGGCATGACTTTCCCAATACAAAAGTTCACCGGAGATGACTTTCCCAATACAAAAGTTCACCGGGCATGACTTTCCCAATACAAAAGTTCACCGGGCATGACTTTCCCAATACAAAAGTTCACAGGAGATGACTTTCCCAATATAAAAGTTCACCGGGCATGAATTTCCCAATACAAATGTTCACCGGGCAAGACTTTGCCAATACAAAAGTTCACCGGAGATGACTTTCCCAATACAAAAGTTCACCGGGCATGACTTCCCAATACAAAAGTTCACCGGAGATGACTTTCCCAATACAAAAGTTCACCGGGCATGACTTTCCCAATACAAATGTTCACCGGGCATGACTTTCCCAATACAAAAGTTCACCGGGCATGACTTTCCCTATACAAAAGTTCACCGGAGATGACTTTCCCAATACAAAAGTTCACCGGGCATGACTTTCCCAATACAAAAGTTCACCGGAGATGGCTTTCCCAATACAAAAGTTCACCGGGCATGACTTTCTCAATACAAAAGTTCACCGGGCATGACTTTGCCAATACAAAAGTTCACCGGAGATGGCTTTCCCAATACAAAAGTTCACCGGAGATGGCTTTCCCAATACAAAAGTTCACCGGGCATGACTTTCTCAATACAAAAGTTCACCGGGCATGACTTTCCCAATACAAAAGTTCACCGGGCATGACTTTCCCAATACAAAAGTTCACCGGGCATGACTTTCCCAATACAAAAGTTCACCGGGCATGACTTTCCCAATACAAAAGTTCACCGGGCATGACTTTCCCAATACAAAAGTTCACCGGGCATGACTTTCCCAATACAAAAGTTCACCGGGCATGACTTTCCCAATACAAAAGTTCACCGGGCATGACTTTCCCAATACAAAAGTTCACCGGGCATGACTTTCCCAATACAAAAGTTCACCGGGCATGACTTTCCCAATACAAAAGTTCACCGGGCATGACTTTCTCAATACAAAAGTTCACCGGGCATGACTTTCCCAATACAAAAGTTCACCGGAGATGACTTTCCCAATACAAAAGTTCACCGGGCATGACTTTCCCAATACAAAAGTTCACCGGGCATGACTTTCCCAATACAAAAGTTCACCGGGCATGACTTTCTCAATACAAAAGTTCACCGGGCATGACTTCCCAATACAAAAGTTCACCGGGCATGACTTTCCCAATACAAAAGTTCACCGGGCATGACTTTCCCAATACAAAAGTTCACCGGGCATGACTTTGCCAATACAAAAGTTCACTGGAGATGGCTTTCCCAATACAAAAGTTCACCGGGCATGACTTTCCCAATACAAAAGTTCACCGGAGATGAATTTCCCAATACAAAAGTTCACCGGGCATGACTTTCCCAATACAAAAGTTCACCGGGCATGACTTTCCCAATACAAAAGTTCACCGGGCATGACTTTCACAATACAAAAGTTCACCGGAGATGACTTTCCCAATACAAAAGTTCACCGGGCATGAATTTCCCAATACAAATGTTCACCGGGCATGACTTGCCAATACAAAAGTTCACCGGAGATGACTTTCCCAATACAAAAGTTCACCGGGCATGACTTTCCCAATACGAAAGTACACCGGAGATGACTTTCCCAATACAAAAGTTCACCGGGCATGAATTTCCCAATAAAAAAGTTCACCGGGCATAACTTTCCCAATACAAAAGTTCACCGGGCATGACTTTCCCAATACAAAAGTTCACCGGGCATGACTTTCACAATACAAAAGTTCACCGGAGATGACTTTCCCAATACAAAAGTTCACCGGAGATGACTTTCCCAATACAAAAGTTCACCGGGCATGACTTTCCCAATACGAAAGTACACCGGAGATGACTTTCCCAATACAAAAGTTCACCGGGCATGAATTTCCCAATAAAAAAGTTCACCGGGCATAACTTTCCCAATACAAAAGTTCACCGGGCATGACTTTCCCAATACAAATGTTCACCGGGCATGACTTTGCCAATACAAAAGTTCACCGGAGATGACTTTCCCAATACAAAAGTTTACCGGGCATGACGTTCCCAATACAAAAGTTCACCGGAGATGACTTTCCCAATACAAAAGTTCACCGGGCATGACTTTCCCAATACAAATGTTCACCGGGCATGACTTTCCCAATACAAAAGTTCACCGGGCATGACTTTCCCAATACAAAAGTTCACCGGAGATGACTTTCCCAATACAAAAGTTCACCGGGCATGACTTTCCCAATACAAAAGTTCACCGGAGATGACTTTCCCAATACAAAAGTTCACCGGGCATGACTTTCCCAATACAAAAGTTCACCGGGCATGACTTTCCCAATACAAAAGTTCACCGGAGATGACTTTCCCAATACAAAAGTTCACCAGGCATGACTTTTCCCATACAAAAGTTCACCGGAGATGACTTTTCCCATACAAAAGTTCACCGGGCATGACTTTCCCAATACAAAAGTTCACCGGGCATGACTTTCCCAATACAAAAGTTCACCGGGCATGACTTTCCCAATACAAAAGCTCACCGGGCATGACTTTTCCCATACGAAAGTTCACCGGGCATGACTTTCCCAATACAAAAGTTCACCGGGCATGACTTTCCCAATACGAAAGTTCACCGGGCATGACTTTCCCAATATAAAAGTTCACCGGGCATGACTTTCCCAATACAAAAGTTCACCGGGCATGACTTTCCCAATATAAAAGTTCACCGGGCATGACTTTCCCAATACAAAAGTTCACCGGGCATGACTTTCCCAATACAAAAGTTCACCGGGCATGACTTTCCCAATACAAAAGTTCACCGGGCATGACTTTCCCAATACAAAAGTTCACCGGAGATGGCTTTCCCAATACAAAAGTTCACCGGGCATGACTTTCCCAATACAAAAGTTCACCGGAGATGGCTTTCCCAATACAAAAGTTCACCGGGCATGACTTTCTCAATACAAAAGTTCACCGGGCATGACTTTCCCAATACAAAAGTTCACCGGGCATGACTTTCCCAGTACAAAAGTTCACCGGAGATGACTTTCGCAATACAAAAGTTCACCGTGCATGGCTTTCCCAACACAAAAGTTCACCGGGCATGACTTTCCCAATACAAAAGTTCCCCGGGCATGACTTTTCCCATACAAAA
Organism: Musca autumnalis; assembly: GCF_047663935.1. NCBI lineage: Eukaryota > Metazoa > Arthropoda > Insecta > Diptera > Muscidae > Musca > Musca autumnalis. Next base: position 16,313 of record NW_027411860.1, on the reverse strand, counting down.
GTGCACCGGGCATGACTTTCCAATAAAAAAGTTCACCGGGCATAACTTTCCCAATACAAAAGTTCACCGGGCATGACTTTCCCAATACAAATGTTCACCGGGCATGACTTTGCCAATACAAAAGTTCACCGGAGATGACTTTCCCAATACAAAAGTTCACCGGGCATGACTTTCCCAATACAAAAGTTCACCGGGCATGACTTTCCCAATACAAAAGTTCACCGGAGATGACTTTCCCAATACAAAAGTTCACCGGGCATGACTTTCCGAATACAAAAGTTCACCGGGCATGACTTTCCCAATACAAAAGTTCACCGGAGATGACTTTCCCAATACAAAAGTTCACCGGGCATGAATTTCCCAATACAAATGTTCACCGGGCATGACTTTGCCAATACAAAAGTTCACCGGGCATGGCTTTCCCAATACAAAAGTTCACCGGAGATGACTTTCCCAATACAAAAGTTCACCGGGCATGAATTTCCCAATACAAATGTTCACCGGGCATGACTTTCCCAATACAAATGTTCACCGGGCATGACTTTCCCAATACAAATGTTCACCGGGCATGACTTTCCCAATACAAAAGTTCACCGGAGATGACTTTCCCAATACAAAAGTTCACCGGGCATGACTTTCCCAATACAAAAGTTCACCGGGCATGACTTTCCCAATACAAAAGTTCACCGGAGATGACTTTCCCAATACAAAAGTTCACCAGGCATGACTTTTCCCATACAAAAGTTCACCGGAGATGACTTTCCCAATACAAAAGTTCACCGGGCATGACTTTCCCAATACAAAAGTTCACCGGGCATGACTTTCCCAATACAAAAGTTCACCGGAGATGACTTTCCCAATACAAAAGTTCACCAGGCATGACTTTTCCCATACAAAAGTTCACCGGAGATGACTTTTCCCATACAAAAGTTCACCGGGCATGACTTTCGCAATACAAAAGTTCACCGGGCATGACTTTCCCAATACAAAAGTTCACCGGGCATGACTTTCCCAATACAAAAGTTCACCGGGCATGACTTTTCCCATACGAAAGTTCACCGGGCATGACTTTCCCAATACAAAAGTTCACCGGGCATGACTTTCCCAATACGAAAGTTCACCGGGCATGACTTTAAAAATATAAAAGTTCACCGGGCATGACTTTCCCAATACAAAAGTTCACCGGGCATGACTTTCCCAATATAAAAGTTCACCGGGCATGACTTTCCCAATACAAAAGTTCACCGGGCATGACTTTCCCAATACAAAAGTTCACCGGGCATCACTTTCCCAATACAAAAGTTCACCGGGCATGACTTTCCCAATACAAAAGTTCACCGGAGATGGCTTTCCCAATACAAAGTTCACCGGGCATGACTTTCCCAATACAAAAGTTCACCGGAGATGGCTTTCCCAATACAAAAGTTCACCGGGCATGACTTTCTCAATACAAAAGTTCACCGGGCATGACTTTCCCAATACAAAAGTTCACCGGGCATGACTTTCCCAATACAAAAGTTCACCGGAGATGACTTTCGCAATACAAAAGTTCACCGTGCATGGCTTTCCCAACACAAAAGTTCACCGGGCATGACTTTCCCAATACAAAAGTTCCCCGGGCATGACTTTTCCCATACAAAAGTTCACCGGGCATGACTTTCCCAATAAAAAAGTTCACCGGGCATAACTTTCCCAATACAAAAGTTCACCGGGCATGACTTTCCCAATACAAATGTTCACCGGGCATGACTTTGCCAATACAAAAGTTCACCGGAGATGACTTTCCCAATACAAAAGTTCACCGGGCATGACTTTCCCAATACAAAAGTTCACCGGGCATGACTTTCCCAATACAAAAGTTCACCGGAGATGACTTTCCCAATACAAAAGTTCACCGGGCATGACTTTCCCAATACAAAAGTTCACCGGGCATGACTTTCCCAATACAAAAGTTCACCGGAGATGACTTTCCCAATACAAAAGTTCACCGGGCATGAATTTCCCAATACAAATGTTCACCGGGCATGACTTTGCCAATACAAAAGTTCACCGGAGATGACTTTCCCAATACAAAAGTTCACCGGGCATGACTTTCCCAATACAAAAGTTCACCGGAGATGACTTTCCCAATACAAAAGTTCACCGGGCATGACTTTCCCAATACAAATGTTCACCGGGCATGACTTTCCCAATACAAAAGTTCACCGGGCATGACTTTCCCAATACAAAAGTTCACCGGAGATGACTTTCCCAATACAAAAGTTCACCGGGCATGACTTTCCCAATACAAAAGTTCACCGGAGATGGCTTTCCCAATACAAAAGTTCACCGGGCATGACTTTCTCAATACAAAAGTTCACCGGGCATGACTTTGCCAATACAAAAGTTCACCGGAGATGGCTTTCCCAATACAAAAGTTCACCGGAGATGGCTTTCCCAATACAAAAGTTCACCGGGCATGACTTTCTCAATACAAAAGTTCACCGGGCATGACTTTACCAATACAAAAGTTCACCGGGCATGACTTTCCCAATACAAAAGTTCACCGGGCATGACTTTCCCAATATAAAAGTTCACCGGGCATGACTTTCCCAATACAAAAGTTCACCGGGCATGACTTTCCCAATACAAAAGTTCACCGGGCATGACTTTCCCAATACAAAAGTTCACCGGGCATGACTTTCCCAATACAAAAGTTCACCGGAGATGGCTTTCCCAATACAAAAGTTCACCGGGCATGACTTTCCCAATACAAAAGTTCACCGGAGATGGCTTTCCCAATACAAAAGTTCACCGGGCATGACTTTCCCAATACAAAAGTTCACCGGAGATGGCTTTCCCAATACAAAAGTTCACCGGGCATGACTTTCTCAATACAAAAGTTCACCGGGCATGACTTTGCCAATACAAAAGTTCACCGGAGATGGCTTTCCCAATACAAAAGTTCACCGGGCATGACTTTCTCAATACAAAAGTTCACCGGGCATGACTTTCCCAATACAAAAGTTCACCGGGCATGACTTTCCCAATACAAAAGTTCACCGGGCATGACTTTCCCAATACAAAAGTTCACCGGGCATGACTTTCCCAATACAAAAGTTCACCGGAGATGACTTTCGCAATACAAAAGTTCACCGGGCATGGCTTTCCCAACACAAAAGTTCACCGGGCATGACTTTCCCAATACAAAAGTTCCCCGGGCATGACTTTTCCCATACAAAAGTTCACCGGGCATGACTTTCCCAATACAAATGTTCACCGGAGATGACTTTCCCAATACAAATGTTCACCGGGCATGACTTTCCCAATACAAAAGTTCACCGGGCATGACTTTCCCAATACAAAAGTTCACCGGAGATGACTTTCCCAATACAAAAGTTCACCGGGCATGACTTTCCCAATACAAAAGTTCACCGGGCATGACTTTCCCAATACAAAAGTTCACCGGAGATGACTTTCCCAATACAAAAGTTCACCAGGCATGACTTTTCCCATTCAAAAGTTCACCGGAGATGACTTTTCCCATACAAAAGTTCACCGGGCATGACTTTCCCAATACAAAAGTTCACCGGGCATGACTTTCCCAATACAAAAGTTCACCGGGCATGACTTTCCCAATACAAAAGTTCACCGGGCATGACTTTTCCCATACGAAAGTTCACCGGGCATGACTTTCCCAATACAAAAGTTCACCGGGCATGACTTTCCCAATACGAAAGTTCACCGGGCATGACTTTCCCAATACAAAAGTTCACCGGGCATGAATTTCCCAATACAAAAGTTCACCGGGCATGACATTCCCAATACAAAAGTTCACCGGGCATGACTTTCCCAATACAAAAGTTCACCGGGCATGACTTTCCCAATACAAAAGTTCACCGGAGATGACTTTCGCAATACAAAAGTTCACCGTGCATGGCTTTCCCAACACAAAAGTTCACCGGGCATGACTTTCCCAATACAAAAGTTCCCCGGGCATGACTTTTCCCATACAAAAGTTCACCGGAGATGACTTTCCCAATACAAAAGTTCACCGGGCATGACTTTCCCAATACAAATGTTCACCGGGCATGACTTTCCCAATACAAAAGTTCACCGGGCATGACTTTCCCAATACAAAAGTTCACCGGAGATGACTTTCCCAATACAAAAGTTCACCGGGCATGACTTTCCCAATACAAAAGTTCACCGGAGATGGCTTTCCCAATACAAAAGTTCACCGGGCATGACTTTCTCAATACAAAAGTTCACCGGGCATGACTTTGCCAATACAAAAGTTCACCGGAGATGGCTTTCCCAATACAAAAGTTCACCGGAGATGGCTTTCCCAATACAAAAGTTCACCGGGCATGACTTTCTCAATACAAAAGTTCACCGGGCATGACTTTACCAATACAAAAGTTCACCGGGCATGACTTTCCCAATACAAAAGTTCACCGGGCATGACTTTCCCAATATAAAAGTTCACCGGGCATGACTTTCCCAATACAAAAGTTCACCGGGCATGACTTTCCCAATACAAAAGTTCACCGGGCATGACTTTCCCAATACAAAAGTTCACCGGGCATGACTTTCCCAATACAAAAGTTCACCGGAGATGGCTTTCCCAATACAAAAGTTCACCGGGCATGACTTTCCCAATACAAAAGTTCACCGGAGATGGCTTTCCCAATACAAAAGTTCACCGGGCATGACTTTCCCAATACAAAAGTTCACCGGAGATGGCTTTCCCAATACAAAAGTTCACCGGGCATGACTTTCTCAATACAAAAGTTCACCGGGCATGACTTTGCCAATACAAAAGTTCACCGGAGATGGCTTTCCCAATACAAAAGTTCACCGGGCATGACTTTCTCAATACAAAAGTTCACCGGGCATGACTTTCCCAATACAAAAGTTCACCGGGCATGACTTTCCCAATACAAAAGTTCACCGGGCATGACTTTCCCAATACAAAAGTTCACCGGGCATGACTTTCCCAATACAAAAGTTCACCGGAGATGACTTTCGCAATACAAAAGTTCACCGGGCATGGCTTTCCCAACACAAAAGTTCACCGGGCATGACTTTCCCAATACAAAAGTTCCCCGGGCATGACTTTTCCCATACAAAAGTTCACCGGGCATGACTTTCCCAATACAAATGTTCACCGGAGATGACTTTCCCAATACAAATGTTCACCGGGCATGACTTTCCCAATACAAAAGTTCACCGGGCATGACTTTCCCAATACAAAAGTTCACCGGAGATGACTTTCCCAATACAAAAGTTCACCGGGCATGACTTTCCCAATACAAAAGTTCACCGGGCATGACTTTCCCAATACAAAAGTTCACCGGAGATGACTTTCCCAATACAAAAGTTCACCAGGCATGACTTTTCCCATTCAAAAGTTCACCGGAGATGACTTTTCCCATACAAAAGTTCACCGGGCATGACTTTCCCAATACAAAAGTTCACCGGGCATGACTTTCCCAATACAAAAGTTCACCGGGCATGACTTTCCCAATACAAAAGTTCACCGGGCATGACTTTTCCCATACGAAAGTTCACCGGGCATGACTTTCCCAATACAAAAGTTCACCGGGCATGACTTTCCCAATACGAAAGTTCACCGGGCATGACTTTCCCAATACAAAAGTTCACCGGGCATGAATTTCCCAATACAAAAGTTCACCGGGCATGACATTCCCAATACAAAAGTTCACCGGGCATGACTTTCCCAATACAAAAGTTCACCGGAGATGACTTTCCCAATACAAAAGTTCACCGGGCATGACTTTCCCAATACAAAAGTTCACCGGGCATGACTTTCCCAATACAAAAGTTCACCGGGCATGACTTTCCCAATACAAAAGTTCACCGGGCATGACTTTCTCAATACAAAAGTTCACCGGAGATGACTTTGCCAATACAAAAGTTCACCGGAGATGACTTTTCCAATACAAAAGTTCACCGGGCATGGCTTTCCCAACACAAAAGTTCACCGGGCATGACTTTCCCAATACAAAAGTTCACCGGAGATGACTTTCCCAATACAAAAGTTCACCGGGCATGACTTTCCCAATACAAATGTTCACCGGGCATGACTTTCCCAGTACAAAAGTTCACCGGGCATGACTTTCCCAATACAAAAGTTCACCGGGCATGACTTTCTCAATACAAAAGTTCACCGGGCATGACTTTTCCCATACAAAAGTTCACCGGAGATGACTTTCCCAATACAAAAGTTCACCGGGCATGACTTTCCCAATACAAAAGTTCACCGGGCATGACTTTCCCAATACAAAAGTTCACCGGAGATGACTTTCCCAATACAAAAGTTCACCGGGCATGACTTTCCCAATACAAAAGTTCACCGGGCATGACTTTCCCAATACAAAAGTTCACCGGGCATGACTTTCCCAATACAAAAGTTCACCGGGCATGACTTTCTCAATACAAAAGTTCACCGGGCATGACTTTCCCAATACAAAAGTTCACCGGACATGAATTTCCCAATACAAAAGTTCACCGGGCATGACTTTCCCAATACAAAAGTTCACCGGGCATGACTTTCCCAATACAAAAGTTCACCGGAGATGACTTTCCCAATACAAAAGTTCACCGGGCATGAATTTCCCAATAAAAAAGTTCACCGGGCATGAATTTCCCAATACAAATGTTCACCGGGCATGACTTTGCCAATACAAAAGTTCACCGGAGATGACTTTCCCAATACAAAAGCTCACCGGGCATGACTTTCCCAATACAAAAGTTCACCGGGCATGACTTTCCCAATACAAAAGTTCCCCGGCCATGACTTTCCCAATACAAAAGTTCACCGGGCATGACTTTCCCAATACAAATGTTCACCGGGCATGACTTTCCCAATACAAAAAATCACCGGAGATGACTTTCCCAATACAAAAGTTCACCGGGCATGACTTTCCCAATACAAAAGTTCACCGGGCATGACTTTCCCAATACAAAAGTTCACCGGGCATGACTTTCCCAATACAAAAGTTCACCGGGCATGACTTTCCCAATACAAAAGTTCACCGGGCATGACTTTCCCAATACAAAAGTTCACCGGAAATGTCTTTTCCCAATACAAAAGTTCACCGGAGATGACTTTCCCAATACAAAAGTTCACCGGAGATGACTTTCCCAATACAAAAGTTCACCGGGCATGACTGTCCCAATACAAAAGTTCACCGGGCATGACTTTGCCAATACAAAAGTTCACCGGAGATGACTTTCCCAATACAAAAGTTCACCGGGCATGACTTTCCCAATACAAAAGTTCACCGGAGATGACTTCCCCAATACAAAAGTTCACCGGAGATGACTTTTCCAATACAAAAGTTCACCGGAGATGACTTTCCCAATACAAAAGTTCACTGGGCATGACTTTCCAAATACAAAAGTTTACCGGGCATGACTTTCCCAATACAAAAGTTCACCGGAGATGACTTTCCCAATACAAAAGTTCACCAGGCATGACTTTTCCCATACAAAAGTTCACCGGAGATGACTTTTCCCATACAAAAGTTCACCGGGCATGACTTTCCCAATACAAAAGTTCACCGGGCATGACTTTCCCAATACAAAAGTTCACCGGGCATGACTTTCCCAATACAAAAGTTCACCGGGCATGACTTTTCCCAAACGAAAGTTCACCGGGCATGACTTTCCCAATACAAAAGTTCACCGGGCATGACTTTCCCAATACGAAAGTTCACCGGGCATGACTTTCCCAATACAAAAGTTCACCGGGCATGAATTTCCCAATACAAAAGTTCACCGGGCATGACTTTCCCAATACAAAAGTTCACCGGGCATGACTTTCCCAATACAAAAGTTCACCGGAGATGACTTTCCCAATACAAAAGTTCACCGGGCATGACTTTCCCAATACAAAAGTTCACCGGACATGACTTTCCCAATACAAAAGTTCACCGGGCATGACTTTCCCAATACAAAAGTTCACCGTGCATGACTTTCTCAATACAAAAGTTCACCGGAGATGACTTTGCCAATACAAAAGTTCACCGGAGATGACTTTTCCAATACAAAAGTTCACCGGGCATGGCTTTCCCAACACAAAAGTTCACCGGGCATGACTTTCCCAATACAAAAGTTCACCGGAGATGACTTTCCCAATACAAAAGTTCACCGGGCATGACTTTCCCAATACAAATGTTCACCGGGCATGACTTTCCCAGTACAAAATTTCACCGGGCATGACTTTCCCAATACAAAAGTTCACCGGGCATGACTTTCTCAATACAAAAGTTCACCGGGCATGACTTTTCCCATACAAAAGTTCACCGGAGATGACTTTCCCAATACAAAAGTTCACCGGGCATGACTTTCCCAATACAAAAGTTCACCGGGCATGAATTTCCCAATACAAAAGTTCACCGGGAATGACTTTCCCAATACAAAAGTTCACCGGGCATGACTTTCCCAATACAAAAGTTCACCGGAGATGACTTTCCCAATACAAAAGTTCACCGGGCATGACTTTCCCAATAAAAAAGTTCACCGGGCATGAATTTCCCAATAAAAAAGTTCACCGGAGATGACTTTCCCAATACAAAAGTTCACCGGGCATGACTTTCCCAATACAAAAGTTCACCGGGCATGACTTTCCCAATACAAAAGTTCCCCGGCCATGACTTTCCCAATACAAAAGTTCACCGGGCATGACTTTCCCAATACAAATGTTCACCGGGCATGACTTTCCCAATACAAAAAATCACCGCAGATGACATGGCATGACATGGATGGCATGACTTCCGGGCATGACTTTCCCAATACAAAAAATCACCGGAGATGACATGGCATGACATGGATGGCATGACACCGGAGATGACTTTCCCAATACAAAAGTTCACCGGGCATGAATTTCCCAATACAAATGTTCACCGGGCATGACTTTGCCAATACAAAAGTTCACCGGGCATGACTTTCCCAATACAAAAGTTCACCGGGCATGACTTTCCCAATACAAAAGTTCACCGGAGATGACTTTCCTAATACAAAAGTTCACCGGGCATGACTTTCCCAATACAAAAGTTCACCGGGCATGACTTTCCCAATACAAAAGTTCACCGGAGATGACTTTCCCAATACAAATGTTCTCCGGAGATGACTTTCCCAATACGAAAGTTCACCGGGCATGACTTTCCCAATACAAAAGTTCACCGGGCATGACTTTCCTAATACAAAAGTTCACCAGGCATGACTTTTCCCAATACAAAAGTTCACCGGGCATGACTTTCCCAATACAAAAGTTCACCGGGCATGACTTTCCCAATACAAAAGTTCACCGGAGATGACTTTCCCAATACAAATGTTCTCCGGAGATGACTTTCCCAATACAAAAGTTCACCGGGCATGACTTTCCCAATACAAAAGTTCACCGGAGATGACTTTCCCAATACAAAAGTTCACCGGGCATGACTTTCCCAATACAAAAGTTCACCGGAGATGACTTCCCCAATACAAAAGTTCACCGGAGATGACTTTTCCAATACAAAAGTTCACCGGGCATGACTTTCACAATACAAAAGTTCACCGGAGATGACTTTCCCAATACAAAAGTTCACCGGGCATGACTTTCCCAATACAAAAGTTTACCGGGCATGACTTTCCCAATACAAAAGTTCACCGGGCATGACTTTCCCAATACAAAAGTTCACCGGGCATGACTTTCCCAATACAAAAGTTCACCGGGCATGACTTTCTCAATACAAAAGTTCACCGGAGATGACTTTGCCAATACAAAAGTTCACCGGAGATGACTTTTCCAATACAAAAGTTCACCGGGCATGGCTTTCCCAACACAAAAGTTCACCGGGCATGACTTTCCCAATACAAATGTTCACCGGGCATGACTTTCCCAGTACAAAAGTTCACCGGACATGACTTTCTCAATACAAAAGTTCACCGGAGATGACTTTTCCCATACAAAAGTTCACCGGAGATGACTTTCCTAATACAAAAGTTCACCAGGCATGACTTTTCCCAATACAAAAGTTCACCGGGCATGACTTTCCCAATACAAAAGTTCACCGGGCATGACTTTCCCAATACGAAAGTTCACCGGGCATGACTTTCCCAATACAAAAGTTCACCGGGCATGACTTTCCCAATACGAAAGTTCACCGGGCATGACTTTCCCAATACAAAAGTTCACCGGGCATGAATTTCCCAATACAAAAGTTCACCGGGCATGACTTTCCCAATACAAAAGTTCACCGGGCATGACTTTCCCAATACAAAAGTTCACCGGATATGACTTTCCCAATACAAAAGTTCACCGGGCATGACTTTCCCAATACAAAAGTTCACCGGGCATGACTTTCCCAATACAAAAGTTCACCGGGCATGACTTTCTCAATACAAAAGTTCACCGGGCATGACTTTCCCAATACAAAAGTTCACCGGAGATGACTTTTCCAATACAAAAGTTCACCGGGCATGACTTTCCCAATACAAAAGTTCACCGGGCATGACTTTCCCAATACAAAAGTTCACCGGGCATGACTTTCCCAATACAAAAGTTCACCGGGCATGACTTTCTCAATACAAAAGTTCACCGGGCATGACTTTCCCAATACAAAGGTTCACCGGGCATGACTTTGCCAATACAAAAGTTCACCGGAGATGACTTTCCCAATACAAAAGTTCACCGGGCATGACTTTCCCAATACAAAAGTTCACCGGGCATGACTTTCCCAATACAAAAGTTCACCGGCCATGACTTTCCCAATACAAAAGTTCACCGGGCATGACTTTCCAATACAAATGTTCACCGGGCATGACTTTCCCAATACCACAATGTGGAAAAGGGTATTATAAGTTTGTTTTGGTAAAAATTCATGTAACACCGCGAAATATTCGTCGGAGACCCCCAATGTGGTATACCAATCTTCATATCTCGACGAGATAAAGAGATTTTGAGATGTGTGTCTGTCCGTCCGTCCGTCCGTCCGTCCGTCCGTCTGTCCATTATAAATTGTAAACACGCTCCAGGCCGCAATTATGGACCGATCGTCACGAAATTTTGTATGGAGGTCGGGTTCAGATCAGAATAGATCCCTATTCTTATTGGTGATGATCGTGAAATATTTAGCGGGTGAAATGGACCAAAAACATAATATTTATCCAATTTTCTAGCGGCTCTGTAGGTCTCAATAATAGTCCGATCAACGCGTAATTTTAAATAAGGTAAGAGTATATCACAAAGGAGAAGCTTGCAATTTGAAATGGCGATCGGATAATATTTAGAGGGTTAAATGGACCAAAACTTTTGTGTGAAAATTGTGAAAATTTTTAGTATACAGCTTATATCTTAATCCCTGGAAGTGACATTCCGGACAAGTGAGATATACTTGAAAGTGGAACGCTTGACCTTTCAATTGGTGCCAATTATGTTGGTGTGCATGATCAGATAACAGAGTTACAGCCTAATATATTCCGTTATTTGTTTGTAGTGTAATAATAAACTCGCTAGAAGTCGCAATTATACATCAATAGTCACGAAATTTTGCACCGGGTAAGAGTATAGGTCGAAAAAGATGCCTGCAATTTTGAATGATGATCTGATATTCTTTAGCGGGTGAAAAATATAAAAATTTTATTTTTGGTCGATATTTTAATTCCTTGAGGACATATATATTTCGCAAAGTAGCCTACATATTGAAAAAACTACTGACCTTTCCTCTGATGTAAATTGCAATAAGGTGTTTGCTAGATAACGGGCCTACTGCCTAATATATAATGGGTTATGTGTAGAGAACTACATTTTTATCCCATGCTATTGCCTCTCCAAAAGTTTATGTAACACCACGAAATATTCGTCCTAGACCCCTTATTTGGTGTGCCAAAATTCATATCTCGACGAGATAATGCGATTTAGCGATGTGTGTCCGTCCATTAAAAATTGTAAACAAGCTTAAGGCCGCAATTATGGACCGATTTTAACGAATTTTTTAAGGAGGTTGGGTTCGGGCCAGTGTAGAAATGATTAGTTTTTGGTGATGATCGTGAAATGTTCAGGGTATGAAATGGACCAAAACCAAAATGTTAACCAACTTTGCAGCGGCTCTGTAAGTCAAACTAATAATCCGCAAAATTTTAAACAAAGTTTGAGTTTATGATGAAGAAGAAGCGTACAAACCAACGTTTGTGTGAACTAAATTTTCCTTTCCTGCAACAAAAATGTCTTTGTCATGCTGCTTTGTCATCTCTGATATTTGATAATTAAATTTTCACAATCATTGAAAAGAAGTTCCGTGGAGAGCGATTGTCCAGGGATAGTGGTATAGGGTAACCCATGGTCGGCTCCGTCCGACTATAGACTTTTCTTACTTCACCGGGCATGACTTTCCCAATACAAATGTTCACCGGGCATGACTTTCCCAGTACAAAAGTTCACCGGGCATGACTTTCCCAATACAAAAGTTCACCGGGCATGACTTTCTCAATACAAAAGTTCACCGGGCATGACTTTTCCCATACAAAAGTTCACCGGAGATGACTTTCCCAATACAAAAGTTCACCGGGCATGACTTTCCCAATACAAAAGTTCACCGGGCATGACTTTCCCAATACAAAAGTTCACCGGAGATGACTTTCCCAATACAAAAGTTCACCGGGCATGACTTTCCCAATACAAAAGTTCACCGGGCATGACTTTCCCAATACAAAAGTTCACCGGGCATGACTTTCCCAATACAAAAGTTCACCGGGCATGACTTTCTCAATACAAAAGTTCACCGAGCATGACTTTCCCAATACAAAAGTTCACCGGGCATGAATTTCCCAATACAAAAGTTCGCCGGGCATGACTTTCCCAATACAAAAGTTCACCGGGCATGACTTTCCCAATACAAAAGTTCACCGGAGATGACTTTCCCAATACAAAAGTTCACCGGGCATGACTTTCCCAATAAAAAAGTTCACCGGGCATGAATTTCCCAATACAAAAGTTCACCGGAGATGACTTTCCCAATACAAAAGTTCACCGGGCATGACTTTCCCAATACAAAAGTTCACCGGGCATGACTTTCCCAATACAAAAGTTCCCCGGCCATGACTTTCCCAATACAAAAGTTCACCGGGCATGACTTTCCCAATACAAATGTTCACCGGGCATGACTTTCCCAATACAAAAAATCACCGGAGATGACATGGCATGACATGGATGGCATGACTTCCGGGCATGACTTTCCCAATACAAAAAATCACCGGAGATGACATGGCATGACATGGATGGCATGACACCGGAGATGACTTTCCCAATACAAAAGTTCACCGGGCATGAATTTCCCAATACAAATGTTCACCGGGCATGACTTTGCCAATACAAAAGTTCACCGGGCATGACTTTCCCAATACAAAAGTTCACCGGGCATGACTTTCCCAATACAAAAGTTCACCGGAGATGACTTTCCCAATACAAAAGTTCACCGCGCATGACTTTCCCAATACAAAAGTTCACCGGGCATGACTTTCCCAATACGAAAGTTCACCGGGCATGACTTTCCCAATACAAAAGTTCACCGGGCATGACTTTCCTAATACAAAAGTTCACCAGGCATGACTTTTCCCAATACAAAAGTTCACCGGGCATGACTTTCCCAATACAAAAGTTCACCGGGCATGACTTTCCCAATACAAAAGTTCACCGGAGATGACTTTCCCAATACAAATGTTCTCCGGAGATGACTTTCCCAATACAAAAGTTCACCGGGCATGACTTTCCCAATACAAAAGTTCACCGGAGATGACTTTCCCAATACAAAAGTTCACCGGGCATGACTTTCCCAATACAAAAGTTCACCGGAGATGACTTCCCCAATACAAAAGTTCACCGGAGATGACTTTTCCAATACAAAAGTTCACCGGGCATGACTTTCACAATACAAAAGTTCACCGGAGATGACTTTCCCAATACAAAAGTTCACCGGGCATGACTTTCCCAATACAAAAGTTTACCGGGCATGACTTTCCCAATACAAAAGTTCACCGGGCATGACTTTCCCAATACAAAAGTTCACCGGGCATGACTTTCCCAATACAAAAGTTCACCGGGCATGACTTTCTCAATACAAAAGTTCACCGGAGATGACTTTGCCAATACAAAAGTTCACCGGAGATGACTTTTCCAATACAAAAGTTCACCGGGCATGGCTTTCCCAACACAAAAGTTCACCGGGCATGACTTTCCCAATACAAATGTTCACCGGGCATGACTTTCCCAGTACAAAAGTTCACCGGGCATGACTTTCTCAATACAAAAGTTCACCGGAGATGACTTTTCCCATACAAAAGTTCACCGGAGATGACTTTCCTAATACAAAAGTTCACCAGGCATGACTTTTCCCAATACAAAAGTTCACCGGGCATGACTTTCCCAATACAAAAGTTCACCGGGCATGACTTTCCCAATACGAAAGTTCACCGGGCATGACTTTCCCAATACAAAAGTTCACCGGGCATGACTTTCCCAATACGAAAGTTCACCGGGCATGACTTTCCCAATACAAAAGTTCACCGGGCATGAATTTCCCAATACAAAAGTTCACCGGGCATGACTTTCCCAATACAAAAGTTCACCGGGCATGACTTTCCCAATACAAAAGTTCACCGGATATGACTTTCCCAATACAAAAGTTCACCGGGCATGACTTTCCCAATACAAAAGTTCACCGGGCATGACTTTCCCAATACAAAAGTTCACCGGGCATGACTTTACCAATACAAAAGTTCACCGGGCACGACTTTCTCAATACAAAAGTTCACCGGAGATGACTTTGCCAATACAAAAGTTCACCGGAGATGACTTTTCCAATACAAAAGTTCACCGGGCATGGCTTTCCCAACACAAAAGTTCACCGGGCATGACTTTCCCAATACAAAAGTTCACCGGAGATGACTTTCCCAATACAAAAGTTCACCGGGCATGACTTTCCCAATACAAATGTTCACAGGGCATGACTTTCCCAGTACAAAAGTTCACCGGGCATGACTTTCCCAATACAAATGTTCACCGGGCATGACTTTCTCAATACAAAAGTTCACCGGGCATGACTTTTCCCATACAAAAGTTCACCGGAGATGACTTTCCCAATACAAAAGTTCACCGGGCATGACTTTCCCAATACAAAAGTTCACCGGGCATGACTTTCCCAATACAAAAGTTCACCGGAGATGACTTTCCCAATACGAAAGTTCACCGGGCATGACTTTCCCAATACAAAAGTTCACCGGGCATGACTTTCCCAATACAAAAGTTCACCGGGCATGACTTTGCCAATACAAAAGTTCACCGGGCATGACTTTCTCAATACAAAAGTTCACCGGGCATGACTTTCCCAATACAAAGTTTCACCGGGCATGACTTTGCCAATACAAAAGTTCACCGGAGATGACTTTCCCAATACAAAAGTTCACCGGGCATGACTTTCCCAATACAAAAGTTCACCGGGCATGACTTTCCCAATACAAAAGTTCACCGGCCATGACTTTCCCAATACAAAAGTTCACCGGGCATGACTTTCCAATACAAATGTTCACCGGGCATGACTTTCCCAATACAAACAAGTAAGAAAAGTCTATAGTCACACGGAGCCGACCATGGGTTACCCTATACCACTATCCCTGGACAATCGCTCTCCACGGAACTTCTTTTCAATGATTGTGAAAATTTAATTATCAAATATCAGAGATGACAAAGCAGCATGACAAAGACATTTTTGTTGCAGGAAAGGAAAATTTAG
This sequence comes from Musca autumnalis, assembly GCF_047663935.1. Lineage (NCBI taxonomy): Eukaryota > Metazoa > Arthropoda > Insecta > Diptera > Muscidae > Musca > Musca autumnalis. The sequence goes on along the minus strand of NW_027411860.1, from coordinate 537 downwards.
TTCACACAAACGTTGGTTTGTACGCTTCTTCTTCATCATAAACTCAAACTTTGTTTAAAATTTTGCGGATTATTAGTTTGACGTACAGAGCCGCTACAAAGTTGGTTAACATTTTGGTTTTGGTCCACTTCATACCCTGAACATTTCACGATCATCACCAAAAACTAATCATTTCTACACTGGCCCGAACCCAACCTCCTTAAAAAATTCGTTAAAATCGGTCCATAATTGCGGCCTTAAGCTTGTTTACAATTTTTAATGGACGGACACACATCGCTAAATCGCATTATCTCGTCGAGATATGAATTTTGGCACACCAAATAAGGGGTCTAGGACGAATATTTCGGGATAAAAATGTAGTTCTCTACACATATTATATATTCGTAGGCCAAAGGTAGAGTTTTCAATATGTACTTGGTATTGTAAAATATCGACCAAAAATAAAATTTTTATATTTTTCACCCGCTAAAGAATATCAGATCATCATTCAGAAATTGCAGGCATATACTCTTACCCGGTGCAAAATTCGACAAACAA